>NW_024352783.1:309878-349008 GCF_902729225.1 Pteropus medius
CTCAGGCACCCCACCCCCCAAAACCAGCCTTTTCTTTGGGGCATGACTTTTTCCGGGGAGGGGAACAAAATTGGGTTGTAGAAACGTTTTTCTCTTTTCTTGGTTTCTTTTTCTTGCAAACAAATTTTGCTTTTTTTGGCTTATTTTTTGGCTTATTTTTCACTTTCCCCACCCTCCCTTTTCCTGCTTTCTCCTCCCTCCCATCCACCCTCCCTGACCCCCATCTTTCCCCAAATTGTCTTTCTCTGTTTTTGTGTTTGAGGGTCCCCGTTAGCTCACAAAGCGTGGCGAGAGGAAGTGACAGCTCAATCCATGCCAGACACAGTGATTTAAAATCCCGCATGCTGCATGTGTTGCTGATAAAACAAGGGGGGGGGGGGGGGGGGGGGGGGGGGGGGGGGGGGGGGGGGGGGGGGGGGGGGGGGGGGGGGGGGGGGAAGAAGAAGAATGAAGGACAGTATATGTATATTCACAACCATATCACTATAATGCCTGCAATACCCTCAAAATACATCAGTTGTTCTTAACTAAAAGCGAAAAAAAAAAAATTTATTGTAATAATTCGTGGAAAAAGAATGTAATGAACAGAAAGAAATTTGAACTAATGTTGGAACCACTAGAAAATATATGTGAAAAACCCTCATCATATATATATTAAAATAATGAAAGAAAAAAGTCAGTGGAGATCTCAGAACTTCTATAAAGAGATGGATCAAAATGTTTGATTTGACAAATTGGACTATTTAAGACAACAGAGTCTTTTCCTTTGCCCAAAAAATAATTCATTTCCCAGAATAAAACAAAATTGAAAAAAAATTAAATTTAGTAGTAATTCAGCCTAGCAGAAACAGTGCAAAAAAACCTATTCTGTTCAAGAAAAAGCCTGTAATAGATCTTAAGAAAAGTGACATTTAAGTAAATTAAGAATTACAGAGAAATTTTGAAAAATAGAGACCCAATATCTTGAAGTTTCTACAAATTTGAAAAAAAATGCAAAAGAACTTTTTTTTCTTTTTTCTTTCCAAATGGATCTTTCTTTTTTTTTTTTCTTTTCTTGTTGAATCAGCCCGGAGAGCTTCTTGCTTTTTGGTTGTTGTTTTTTTCTTTCTTCTTTCTTGATCCTGTTTTTTGTTGTTGGTTTTGAATTCTTGCCCCAGCCACCCTTCCTGTTCTTTCCCTTTCTGACTCCCCTCCCCCTATAATGGGAGTGGAGGTGTTGGGTGGGGAAGAGGAGGTAACTGAGGACCTTTAGGACAGGACCTTGGAGGGAAGGATACTTCAGCCCGAACTGCTGGAAGGCCACTGGAGGTTCAGGAACAAAGGGAAGAACAGGATTTGGGGAGTTCACAGAAGGGGAACTGAGAGGGGAACAGAAGGTGGCAGAGAAGATCCTAAGACACAAGAGACAGAAAGCTGCCTGTGGGGGGTGGTAGGGAGTGTCTTAGTGACCTATTGGTTGACCTGGCTGGAAGAAAGTTTCTGCCAGGTTGAGGGAGGCAGGCAGAGGTATAGAGACCAGCTGTGGAGGCCTAGGGCTGGTTCTTGTTTGCTGAGTGCCCAGGCTGGTCAGAGATTGCAGGTGTCAAGAAAGAGGAAGGCCTGTAGGCCAGAGGTGACCCCAACCCTGGTGCTATGGTGAATCATGGAGGGGCTTCAGGGTACTTGCTATAGCCTTGGGGACTATGACAAGCCCTCTGAGACTCCCACCCTTTTCTGGAGTTAGTCACCCTTCAGTCCAGTCTGGAGTGCCATGTGGCAGTGATTATGGAATTCTTTTGGACATGACAAGAGAGGGATCTGGTGCAGAACCCAGGGCTCAGGTCAGTTTGGTGGGGTCCAAGACTAGAGAGCTGCACCCTGTCTTCATTAAACAGAATCTTTCCTACCCTGCCTCCTTCTGCCACAATAATTAGTCTGGGGGTTGCCATGGTGACTAGGGAGGTGACCTAGAAAGGAATTAGGGCGGGGAGGAGACCAAGCCCCTAGGGACCCTAGGGCCTGGCACCCCCTCAGCCACAGACCAGGCTACCATGTGGAGCTGAGGCCCAAGGCCTAAGTCTGAGGAAAGTCCAGGACCCTCCCAGCATCTTTAGCTCTTAGTGCCAGCCTTGGGAGCTCACTCTTCCTAGGAGCAGGAAGGAGATTTACTGTGCGTGGCGGGGAGGGGGTCCCTGGATCCAGCAGATGCCCTGAGGAGGGCCACCTCCCACCCCTGTCTCTGTTTGGCTTCTTGGAAGCTCTGCCTGGCATTTAGAGAAGTGCTGTGGGGCAGACTGGCAGGAGGTGGGGAGGGACCTTCTGCCAGGGCTAGCTGGGGAGGGAGGAGGGGAATCCGGTCTTGCCCCCCAGGGACAGGAGTGACATGTCCCCTGAGCTCTGGGCTGGTCTTCAGCAGGCCTGGGAGCTAGGCAGTGCTGCTTCTGGTCTCACTATGTCCTTGTTCCCTGCTCCCTGGCCCACCCACCCATCCCCTCCCCACACAGATATCCGGGATTCTGGGAAGAAGCCGGTGATGCTGTTTCTGCACGGCGGCTCCTACATGGAGGGCACTGGGAACATGTTCGATGGCTCCGTCCTGGCCGCCTATGGCAACGTCATTGTAGCCACGCTCAACTATCGTCTTGGGGTGCTCGGTGAGGGTGGGCAGCCAACTCTAGGGGCTGGAGTCTGGGAGCGGGGTGTGATGGGAGGGGTTCCTTTAAGCTCAGCAGCAGCAGAATGGCTTCTGGGCTGGATTGAGCTGCCCAGATAAGGGACAAGATGCTGTAACACCCCCAGAAAGCCTCCCTTTCTTCCTCTACCTCCAGGTTTTCTCAGCACCGGAGACCAGGCTGCAAAAGGCAACTATGGACTCCTGGACCAGATCCAGGCCCTGCGCTGGCTCAGTGAAAACATTGCCCACTTTGGGGGTGACCCCGAGCGTATCACCATCTTTGGGTCTGGGGCAGGGGCCTCCTGTGTCAACCTTCTGATCCTCTCCCACCATTCAGAAGGTACGAGCAATCTCTTCAGCCTTTCTCATACCCCTGAACCTACCAGGTTTTCCTTCTCTCGGGCTGATAGTGCCCAGCCTGAAACCTGCCTGTCCCACCAGGGCTATTCCAGAAGGCCATTGCCCAGAGTGGCACTGCCATTTCCAGCTGGTCTGTCAACTACCAGCCACTCAAGTACACACGACTGCTGGCAGCTAAGGTGGGCTGTGACCGGGAGGATAGTGCTGAAGCTGTGGAGTGTCTCCGCCGAAAGCCTTCCCGGGAGCTGGTGGACCAGGATGTACAGCCCGCCCGGTATGGGTATAGTGGTGGGAGAGGGCTGGGTCCAGGACTTCACTCTCCTTGCTGGTTCCAAGGATGTTGAGGGGGAGAGGTGCCCACAAGCATTTTATTTGGAAAGGAGAGGTGGGCTTCAGGGCTCTCTAGAGGCCCTGCCTTCTTCTCTTGGAAGCCTTCCCTAAGTGGGGTTGCCCAAATAGAGCAAGTATGCACAAGGTGCCAGGAAGTGCTTCAGGGAAGACTTCCCAACAGGCAAGTGCCCTGAAGGACTCATAGATGAGATTTTAACTCTAATCTGTGGAAGAAAGGTCTTTTGGGCGGAGGGCTCACTAGGCTATGAGCCGAGAGGAGGCCAGTGAACAGGTGATGAGACCTTGCCACCTTCTCCCCAGCTACCACATCGCCTTTGGGCCCGTGGTGGATGGTGACGTCGTCCCGGATGATCCTGAGATCCTCATGCAGCAGGGAGAATTCCTCAACTATGACATGCTCATCGGTGTCAACCAAGGAGAGGGCCTCAAGTTTGTGGAGGACTCAGCAGAGAGTGAGGACGGTGTATCCGCCAGCGCCTTTGACTTTACAGTCTCCAACTTTGTGGACAACCTGTATGGCTACCCGGAGGGCAAAGATGTGCTGCGGGAGACCATCAAGTTTATGTACACAGATTGGGCTGACCGGGACAATGGTGAGATGCGACGCAAGACCCTGCTGGCGCTCTTTACTGACCACCAGTGGGTGGCACCAGCCGTGGCCACCGCCAAGCTGCATGCTGACTACCAGTCCCCTGTCTACTTTTACACCTTCTATCACCACTGCCAGGCTGAGGGCCGGCCCGAGTGGGCAGATGCAGCACATGGGGATGAGCTTCCCTATGTCTTCGGTGTGCCCATGGTGGGTGCCACTGATCTCTTCCCCTGCAACTTCTCTAAGAATGATGTCATGCTCAGCGCCGTGGTCATGACCTACTGGACCAACTTCGCCAAGACTGGGTGAGGGCCAGAGGGGCTGGGTGGGCCATCCTGAAAGCCAAGGCACACACACCCTCCATCCTCAGCTCCTTCTTTTTCTCACTCTCTCACAAGGCCATCATCCCTCCATTAATGCACTCTTACTCTTGCCTTCTCGACTCAGACACCTGCTGAATACCTTCTCTGTGCCAGACACTGAGTTGCGTGTTGGAGATTCAGCAGAGTTACAGAGAGGTCCCTGTCCTTTTTGGGGGTGGACTCACTAGGTGGCTTTGGCTCCATATCTGTCTCTCCTTCCCTCCCTTGCCTACCTACCCTCTTTCTTTCTTCCCCCTGTGCTCTGCCCTCTGACTGCTTCCATCTGTGTCTGAGTGTGTGTAAGGATTTGTGTCTGTTTGTCTCTTTATTGCTGTCACTAAGTCTCTCTTAAAATCCATTCATATCTTTCCTTTTCCCTTTGCATTCTTTGATCGGTTTGCTTTTTGCTTGCTGATTTCACCCTGGCTGCCTCTCACGTGTCTTTGTCTCTCTCTTTCTATATGTCTCTATTTCACTCAGTCTCAGCCTCTGCCTCTCTCACTAGCTATCTCTTTGTTGTCTCTGCCAATCTGTCCCTCTGTCATCTCTAGCTGTCTCTGGCAGTCTGTCTCTATCTCTGTTTGTGTCTTTGTCCCTGTCTCTGGTAGTTTCTCTCTTTGTGTTCATCTCTGTCTCTCTGCCTCTTTTTTTCTGACTTTCATTCTTGTCTCCATGGCTCTCAGCATCTCTGTCTGTCCCCTCCCCATTCCTCTCCCACCCTTCCACATCTGTTGGAGCCTCACCCTCACTGCTCCTTTCCCTGCCCTCCTGTGCCCACAGCGACCCCAACCAGCCAGTGCCACAGGACACCAAGTTCATCCACACCAAGCCAAACCGCTTCGAGGAAGTGGTATGGAGCAAGTTCAACAGCAAGGAGAAGCAGTACCTGCACATTGGGTTGAAGCCACGTGTGCGTGACAACTACCGCGCCAACAAGGTGGCTTTCTGGCTGGAGCTTGTGCCCCACCTGCACAACTTGCACACAGAGCTCTTCACCACCACCACACGCCTGCCTCCCTATGCCACGCGCTGGCCGCCTCGCCCACCCCCTGGTGCCCCAGGCACACGCCGGCCCCCACCACCTGCCACCCTGCCACCGGAACCTGAGCCCGAGCCAGGCCCCAGGGCCTATGACCGCTTCCCCGGGGACTCCCGGGACTACTCCACAGAGCTGAGCGTCACTGTGGCTGTGGGCGCCTCCCTCCTCTTCCTCAACATTCTCGCCTTTGCTGCCCTCTACTACAAGCGGGACCGGCGGCAGGAGCTGCGGTGCAGACGGCTCAGCCCTCCAGGTGGCTCAGGCTCTGGTGTGCCTGGTGGGGGCCCCTTGCTCCCCGCCACTGGCCGAGAGCTACCACCAGAAGAAGAGCTGGTGTCACTTCAGCTAAAGCGGGGTGGTGGTGTTGGGGCGGACCCTGCTGAGGCTTTGCGCCCCGCCTGCCCACCCGACTACACCCTGGCCCTGCGCCGGGCACCAGACGATGTGCCTCTGTTGGCCCCTGGGGCCCTGACCCTGCTACCCAGCGGCTTGGGGCCACCACCTCCCCCGCCGCCACCCTCCCTCCATCCCTTTGGGCCCTTCCCTGCCCCTCCTCCCACCGCTACCAGCCACAACAACACACTACCCCACCCCCACTCCACTACCCGGGTATAGGGGGCAGCTTGGGGGGGGCCCTCCTTCCCAGCCCTCCCGCTCGCAGGAAGTGCCACTTGGAAGGCAAGGAAGAGGACTTGGCAACAGGCTTTTCTCTTGTGGAGTTTTCACATGTCGAGAAGCATTAGGTGGAAATGGGTTTCCTCACAGGGATGCGTGTTTCTCCCATGCAGAGAGGCCCATTCTCTTCTCTGGACCTGGGCTTTTGAACAACTGGGGGGGCATTTGTCTCCTCTATTGGGACACCAGTCTTCGATGTGTGGAAGCGTGGAAGAATTTTCCCACGCGAAGGTGTACTTTCTCACTAGGGGGTGTGTTTTCCCATGTGCAGGGTAAGGTTTTTTTTGCCACCCTGGACACATGTTGGCCCCCTCAAAGAATTTCTGTGGGAATTTAAACCTCAGAATCATGTTCCCTCATGCCTTCTCCCATCTATTCCCTTCCCCCTACCCCATGGAGACCCTGGAAGTGGTGTGTTCACATATAGTCACATATAGTGACCCTTGGCCACCAGAAAAGCAAGAGTGGTACCTGGAATGTATTGAGGAAATCATAGCCACCCATTCCCTGCCCCCCCCATCTGGCAGAGCATGTTAAGCCCCCGTGGCACAAGTCAGGTGAAGCGCGTTTTGCTGGGTAAGCCTCACCTTCTACAGATGACAGACACAGAATCCATGCCAGGGGGTTGGGAGATCCATGCATCCCTGTGCTGTTTGGGAACTTGTTTTCCCATGGGTCCAGGGCACATTTCTCCGAGTGGAAACATGTTCTTGCATGTGGATGTGTGTTTTCCCATGCAGATGGTCCCTTTCTTTCCAGCATTTCCCTGCATCCCCCAGCACTTAATGCCTCCTGACACAACAGGTGGAAACAGACTTCAAATTGACAGAAGCTGAGGGGGATGTATAAACCCTGAAGGGAGAGCTCTGCATCTCCTTTCCCCAGAAATGATGGGTTGGGGGTCTGGGGCATGGGATCTGCCACATACTAGAGGCCATGCATGTTTGACCAAAGCCCTCACTGGGGTCTGAGGATAGCCTTTCCCTCAGTCCTCAGACCATTGCTCATTCGTGCCAAACTGGGTAGCTGAGTTTGGGGGAAAGAAACCCCAAAATGTGCCAAGGATTCCCCAGTCCTGAGGCAGAGCAGGTAAACGTGGAGGCAGATGGGATATGGGGGAGGGGGAGGGGGAGGTGGCAGCTAAAGGGGTCCCACATGAGTTTATCTTCACCATCTCTCATTCCTCCCTCTCTGTCTCAGTTTTCCTTTCCCCCATTTCTATCTCCCTCTTTGAAGCCACCCAATGTCTGTGTTAGACCAGCTTCTACCCTTAGCTGACCACTCCCTTTGACATGCCTCCTCTTTTCTCAGCTGTCAAAGGTTAAAGAACGCAGTGGTGGAGAGGAGGAAAGCAGGGAAGAAAGGCTTCAGGGGACAGTTTGGGGAGAGAATGAGATCAGCTGTGCTGAGGAACAAATGGAGGGGGCAGTGGAGAACTGGGCTTGGGTAAACACCAGCAGGAAGTATTTGAAAAGACATATGTAAGGTGACTTCCCAGAGGGCACTTGAGAAAGGATTTGAGTCTACGGGAAAAAGAATCATGTCAGGAAGAAAGGGACACTAGTGGAGAAGGAGAGAATCCTCATCTGCTGTCATTTTGTGGGTTGTTAGTGCCAAACTTGAGTAGGGGCTGGGGTGCTGTCTTCCATTGACACCCAGATCCAGAATCCCTGGTCTTGGCTCCCCAGAACTTGACTGTCCCTTCTCCCACCTTCACCCATGGAAACATCATTCTTTCCTACCCCTTCTGCCTAGTCTGGTTCCTCTCCAAATAGCCATGCCCTCTAAATGCTAGGGACCTGGGCCCTGAATCCTATAGACAGATGCCCCCCAAATTGGGGCATGGGAGAGGGGCTGGGGGACCCCATGATTCAGCCACGGACTCCAATGCCCAGCTCCTCTCCCTAGAACAATTCCCTGACAATCCCATGTCCCCACCCTTTGAGGCTCTGTACACATTTTTAAACCTGGCAAAAGATGAAGAAAATATTGTAAATACAAAAGTTTAACTGTTAGTTTTGCCTGCTGTGATGTTAGGAGGTGGGGACAAGGGGCTCCGAAAAAATAAGCCTTGGGGAAATGAGTATACTGATGAGGGAGGAAGAGGGGGTCTTCACTCAAATCCCTTTTCAGAGATCTGAGAAGAAGTGGGAGTGGGTGCTGGGTAAGGTTGCCATGGTAATGGGGCTGTTTGGAAAGTTAAGATCAGGACCCACGTCTAAAGAGGATGAAGCCTGGTGTAGTGAAGGACCAAAGGGGCTGATGGATACAGACACCAGACAGGCCAGAGGGCCTAGGGAGCTGGTCCAGGTGGCTGGCTGCAGGAGAAGCATGCAAGGTAAAGGGCTTGGCTGGCCCCTGCCAAGGTCTGGGCCCAAGACTCTACCTCTTGGCACATTGTGAGGGAGAGCCCCAGCATCATTGTGACCCGCTTACCCCCAGGAGCCTCCGGGACAGGCAGGCGGCTTGGTAGGTACTGTGGCACAGTGGGCTGGGGGCCTAAGGGCCCCGGTGGCCCTAGGGACCCCCATGGCCATGATTGAGCGGCCACGGCCCGGGTGGGCCTCATATCACAGCCCCAACGCCAACAATTGCCAGGATCTGGGCAACTCCATCCTGTTGCTGCTGGGCCTCATCATCTGCATTAACATTGGCATCAATATGGTGACGCTGGTCAGGGCGGGGCCGGGTGGGAGGGTGCTGGCAGGATGGCCGGGAGGCAGGCCTGGTGGCCAGGGCTTGCCTGGAGTCACTGTGTCCTCCCCTCCAGCTCTGGCATAGACTCCGTGGCTTCTTACACCACATGTTCTGCTATATTGTTTGTGAGAAAGGTAAGTGGGGCCTGGGGTTGGGGAATAGGAGGGGCAGATACCAGGCATTCTAGCCCTGACCCTAAGTTGGCCCCATTTCCCCAGCTCTCCCCTCTCAGATGCTATAACTCTGCAGTTATAGCATCTGTATATAGCCCACCTCTCCACCCCACAGGAGCCAGTCTCCCTACCCCAGCCTCTCACCTCTCTTGATCCACAGAAGCTTCTAAGTCACCCTCACCTGGGAAGAAGACCCAACCCCTAAAGCAGAGCTCCCCTGCAGTCCACCTTCGATGCACTATGGACCCTGTGAAAATGACCGTGACCCCCCCACCCACTCGCCGCCATCGCCGTCGAGGTTCATCAGCACGCCGTGCCCACCGCCCAGTCGCCTGGGCCCCTGACACTGACGACGAGAAGCCCCCATATCGGTACCCGGAAACCTGCTCCCACAACTGGGATTGCCCTGCAGACTGGGAAGGCTTCCAATCCACCCAGGGGTTCTGGGCTGCTTGGGCCCAGGATGCTGTGGAGCCGCCTCCCCAGACCATCCGCTTCCAGCAGACAACAGAGGGAAGGCCCCTCAAAAGAGAGATGCTGTCAGAGCTGGGCCTAGAGGCCTATGTGTACCCTGTAAACCCCCCACCCCCAGGTCCACAGGTCCTGAGCCACAAGAACAGTGGAAAGGGAGTGGCAGGGGCTGAGGGGAAGCAGGAGCAGTGCTCGCTGGCCACGCCAGCTCCACCAGCCCCACTACCTATTCAGGGCCCAGCAATAGTCCCAGATATCCGCCGGCACCGCTCCTCAGGCCGCATAATGTATGATGCCCGTGATGTGAGGCGGCGGCTTCGGGAGCTGACCCGGGAGGTAGAGGCCCTGTCCCACTGTTACCCTTTGGCCTCCGGATCTAGCACTGCTGAGGGGATGGGCAAGGACTGGGTATATGGTCCCCTGACAGAGAGGTGACTGGGAGAATAAAAAATAAAAAAAAAAAGAAGAAGTGGTTTGTGGTGGTATGGGGGGTGCCAGGGCCCATATAGTACCCAGAAGCCCTGTTTGCTAAGGGAATTATCTCTCTAACAACAGGGCCTAAAGAATCCTGAGGAACTTCATCAACCTCTTGGTCTCAACCTCACCATCAACCCCGTCCTCAGCCCTTTTCCAGGTCCTTCTTGATTCCAAAGTTCCCATTTGTCTCTACCCTGCTTTCTTAGTGCCCAGAGAAGGCCCCCTAATCCCACCCCACATCCCCAGAGAGTCCTGCACTAGAGGGGAGACCTTCAAACCCATGGACCTAGCCCCTCAAAGTTCTGGTTCCTGCCAGAGCTTAGGTTTAGGCTACAGCTACAGGTACAGTGTGGTTCCTTCTTAATCCCTGGTTTATTTGAGTTAGGGACTGCTGAAGGTGAAGATAGGCAAGCTCTCACAGTTCCCCAATCAGAACTTGAATTTCCTGTACCCTTGAGCAAGCTTGAAGCAGAGGATGAAATATTGGGGTCACTCTCAAGGGCTGCATCATCACAACATCACAGTACTCTGTGACCTCACTCTTCTGATTCATACCTCCACATCACAGATGAGAAGACTGAGGCTCAGAGAGGCCAAATGACTTATTCATGGTCACATGGACATAGGCTGGGATCAATTTCACAGTCTCAGATGCTCCATCCTCTTGCTTCCACAAGTAGATTCCTATTGCCACTGAATCAGCCTGGCCCATGAGAGTTTACCACCTTTCTCAGTTTGCTATGTGAACACATCAGAATATTTCATCCACTAGAGAGCAGGGAAACTCAGGCCCTAACCTACTCCTAGACAACTGAAGTCATGCACATGCATGCAATCACACAACTAGGGAACAAGGAGCCATGTGTGTACATGCACCCAGGCTGAAGGAGATGGACCTCACCTTCATACCACATGGGTACTTGGAATGTGAGCAGACAGGCCTTCTGTGAATCACCATGTTTCTCTATTCATTTTCATTCAACCAACATCGTTGATTGATTGAAACTGATTCCATTCAGTGGGTATGTACTGAGCAGCTACTATGTATTGATGAGAAATGCTCACTGGCTGTTCCTCTATTTCTAAGCTGAGTTGTTCACTGTGCAAACAAATGACTTGTGGTCCCCAAGGCACCTCTTTTGCAAGAACCTAGTGATGAACCTGGTTTAAATCGAAGACTCCTATTGTCATATCAACAATTACATCTATTTTGTGCTTTGTGAATTTCATGTAATTTTCTTAAGGTGGCAGCTCACAGTTTTTCAACTTGGAAAGGTGGCTCAGTGGGAGAGCAGTTGGTCAAGGAGAGAAACCAAGTGGTCTCTGGCAGAGGCAGCAATCTCAGCATGGTAGAAATCAGTCTTGCTCTGAAGTGAAGGGGCTAATGGGCTCAGTGACCACCACCACCTTGGGCTGAAATCCCTGGCCAGAGAGGGGTGGGTAGGGTGGATGCTAAAAGTATTATGACTGGGAAATGGACAGGACAGGGAGAGAATGGTACAGCAAGGTGAACTCAGAGGGGACTCTTGCTGTCACCCATCCATCCATCACCCTAGATGGTAGCCCCAAGAAGGTATGGGTGGGGAGTACCAATAGGCTATACAAGCTGCCATAATATCTCAAAAGAACAATGAAATAGAAGAAATCCTTACGCATGATTCAATCCCTATGAAGACTGTCTCACTATAGTAGCTACCATATTTTCAAATCGGAATCAGGTGTCCAGTTAAGCAAGCTCCTATGGAGACAAAGGGACAGACTGAACTCTAGGATATCTGGGAACTAGGCCAAGGGCAGAGATATCATATAAAATGCCAGCCAAATGAATAAAAGAGCTGCCACCTCTGCATTGTGACTCCCGCCAACATGCCTCATTATGACCCGTCTCCCTCACCAGCTGGCAGGTGTTTCCAGGTCCTGGCATGAGTGCAGTGTGGGTTGGGGCTGGTGGGGGGGGGTGGCCCAGGTGGCCCTAGAACCCCCCCACCATGGAAAACCAGCTCTGGTATAACACCCTGGGGTGCTGCAATCAATACCAAGAAAGTCCCCAGGATGCCGAGGACTTCCTACTTCTGCTGCTGGGCCTCATCATTCTTGTCAACATTGGAATCAATGTGGTAACTGTGGTCAGTGATGGCTGTGGACCCTAAGGGTTAAGAGAGCTGAGGGTGGGAGCCAGTTGTGGCCTGTACCTTCACCTGCAAGAGCAGTCTTGGCTGAGAGGGGTATGGGGGTTGGAGGTAGAGAGCTTGGCCTTCACTCCCACCCCACTCCACTCCACCCTCAGATGTGGCATGGGCTCCAGAATGCTTTAGACAAGATGATCAATTGGATTAATCAGAAAGGTAAGTATGGTAGCTAGAGCTGTAGGGGATGCCCCAATCCCCTCTGCTACCACCATAGCCCTAGAAACCCAGCATGCCCAACCCTGAACTCTTCTGACAATTGCCCTGCCCTCATGGACTCTTGCCTCCCACAGAAGAAAACTCACAAGCTTGTGAAAGTTCCCCAAAAGATGCCCCAGCCAAAGCCCAAGATGTCCACATCCACTGCACCCTGGACCCTGTAGAAGTGAAGATGGCTCGGCCCACTTGCTGCTATTCTTCCTCCTATCATCATCTTCACAACCGCAGCCGCCGCCGCCACCGTAACCGCCACCACCGCCACCCCTGCAGCCACCAGAAGAGTCCGAAGAACCACAAACAATTCTCTAACAACCACTCAGTCTTCCATAGTCCACATCACTGCCACAAGATGTCACAACTGCGGACAAGGCCCTCTTTTGACCTGGAGGACCTGGACTCCTTCCTAAAGGAAGAGGATGATCTGTCCTTCCCACATCCCAAGTACCCACGGGGGTACCGGGGAGGGCTCTACCAGCAAATGGGGCTGCCCTCCAATATGCGGCTGTGGGGCCGCCAGGGTGGGATCCTGGCCAGCCTGCCACCACCCTCTCTCTACTTGTCACCTGAGCTGCGCCGCATGCCCAAGCGTGTGGAGGCCAAGTCAGAGCTGAGGCTGCAGTCCTATGGGCCCCACTGCTCACAATCCCGCATCTGGGGCAATATGGACACTGAGCAGTGGACCTCATCTCCACCACCTCCCCGTCGGCTACCTCCTAACCCCTCCTGGGTCCCTGGAGGACACAGCCCTTACCCCTCAGGGGGCCAGCTACTGTATGATTCCTGGGATCGGCGGCGTGGTCTGGAGGGCTCTGAGCCTCCATCTGCACTGGTGCCCCGGGGTTCTCGGCCTGAGACCCGGGAGCGCTACTCCCCGCAGTCCCACCGTCGGAGCCTCCCCAGCCATGCTAATAGCCAGCCCAACCGCAGTCCCCACCCATCCACAGGACACTTGAGCTATACCTCCCGGGATCCCCATGAGGTACGGCGCCGGGCAGCAGAATGGGCTGAGGCACTGCCCACTCGGCACCCTCTGACCACATCCACCTCCCTCACTGTGTTGGGCGAGGCTTCATACCAACGGTCACTGGCTCCCAGCTCAGCCTTGCTCCCCCACTCCTCCCAGCCCCCGCCTGAAGTCCAGGCTACTGAGCCCTCCCCACCCCCACCCACCTTCATGCCACTCAGCCGGAGCCCGGGAGGCAATGCCAACTACCAGGTGTACGACAGCCTGGAGCTGAAGCGGCAGGTGCAAGAGAGCAGAGCACGGGCCAACTCGCTGCCACCACCTTCCAGCTCAGCCTCAAGGCCCTCTCTGCACAGAAGCCGAACTGGGAAACTTTGCTGACCAGCAGTAAAGTTTGCTAATGTGGGTGGTGAGGCAGGGCATGGAGAGAGGAATAAAGAGTCCAGGAAACACTGTAGTGGTCTGTGGCTAGGAAGCGTCACTCCTTCTGCCAATATGGATCTCTGCCCTTAGCTTCCTAAAATGAGAAGCCAGTGTTCTCTTGGCTTGAGGCTTCCCTTGGTTTAGTGGCCACAGTCCTGTCTACAGGCACTAAGATCTTTCAGCTAACGACTCCAAACCACTAGTCTCTGGGCACCTGCTCTCTGTGAGGCTCTCCTTGTCCCCAAAGGGGGCTCAGAGGCTTAGTTCCACACAAGAAGCTAAGATTACATTCCAGACCTAGGAGTTCCATATCTGGGCAGATCTAGGCCCACAGCTTAGTGAAGGGCAGGAAGAAGGCAAAGACTCTGGAGTCCAGCCAAGCCTTCCCCAGGGCTCTGAGGCCATGGTCTTCCCAGTCTCAGAAGTGGGCAAAGGGATGGGATGAGGGTGAGAGGGGAGGCGGACTGGCTTCCAGGCTGTCTGACCGTCCAGGCTCAAGTTACTCAAACCTGGTTACCAGGAAATGCCACCGTGGGCCTCCCTTTTCCTCCCCCTCCCTCATTGTGACCCCTATCCCCTGTTCCATTATGACCCAGTTCTCCCCCTCCCCCACCAGAGGAGTTTGGCTCCTAGCGAGTATATGGGGGCCAGGGGGCCCAGGTAGTCCTGGGACCCCCGGCCATGGGTGAGCGAGCCTACCACGGAGCCCCAGTGTGCTCTGGTACCAACCCCAGGAAGTGCCAGGACCTAGGAGACTCAATTCTTCTGATTCTGGGCAGCTTCATCTTGCTCAACGTGGGAATCAATGTGGTGACTCTGGTCAGGGCAGGGTCTGGGCAGCAGGGTTGGGGGAGCCTTGAGGTCTGAGGTGGGAGGGCTGCTGGGATGTGGCCAGATGAAGGTTGGACTTTAGGGCTCACCCTACTTCTGGACTCTCCTCTCCCCTGCTTCCCTCAGCTCTGGAGGCATCTGAAGAGCTCCTTGCGGATTCTTTTCCATCATTTTTTCCCCAAAGGTGAGTGGGCCTCAGCATGGGATCAAGGGGATGTGGGCCTGTCCCCTTCATTCCATCCCTGAACCCTCAGGAACCCAGGCCTTGTCTTATCCCACTTTTCCCTGCAGACAAGCAACCCAGCTGTATAGGCAGCCATCCCATGTGTATGCGCTGCTCCATGGATCCCAAGAACCTGTGCTCAAGAGTCTCTTCCCACTTCCATCATCGCCCAAGCTTCCTGCTCAGACGCCCTAACTACCTTGCCTCATGGATACCAGACACGAATGATGAGAAGGCTTCTAGGTGCTGCTGGATGCCGCCTCAATGTGGACATACTGGGGCTCCTGTGGAGACTCCATGGGGACTGTGGAAGGAAGGGATGATGGGAGCTGGGGAGGCACCTCAGGTTACAGCCTCAGAGGCCCAAGCCACCTTTATCTCCAGGCAAGAGACATCTTCCCAGTTCCCCAGGATGAGCAAGTTGGATACAGTTCCACTCCACTTGCCCCAAGAGAACAAGACTAAGACCCCAAACTATGACTCAGCCCATGCCCCAGCCCAGACCCAGACCCACTCCCCAGCCCACTCCACTGAGCACACTGCCTCCCAAGCCCAGACTGTCCCCAGCCCACCCTCCTGAGCACACCCCAGCCCAAGGCCAGACCGACTCCCCCAACCCAAACCCCCCGCCCCACCCAGGCCCATCTCCTCCCTGACCCACCCACCGCCCCCGCCCAATCACACACCCTGGGCAGCAGAGCCACCTCAGCCCACATGCTGGCAAGCCATCATCATGCCTTAGCCCACTCCTGGGGCCACTTGGCTTCAGATTTTGCCATACCCCAGCCAGCCTGGACTGGTAACCTCTCTCCTAAACATCCCAACCCTCTGTTCCCCTCTCCCCTAGCTTCTGCCCCTGTGACTGCTCCTGCTCCGGTCCCTGCACAGGCCTCTGTCCCAGTCATCTGCCTGCCCCCAACCCCTGCCCCAGCAGTGGTCATGGCTGTGACTACCACTCCAGTTTCTTCTCCTATTCCTGCCCCCACCCCTACCCACATCCTAACTCCTGCTCCCTCTACCCTGACTGCCTTCAGCCAAGGCCCCTCCACTGGTCATGTGGTCTATGATGCCCGCAGGGTAAAGCAGAACTTATTCCACGTTTGCCCCACTCAGAATGCTGGGTATTCCAGAAAGGACTTGGGTACCCTCTCCGGGCCCCAAGAGGGGCAGGGCCTGGTGAGCTCTGATACAGCTGAGCAGACATCAAAGCAACTTAGTGGGGACTCTGGCAAGCTCTCCACAGGATCCATACTGGGTTACCTGGAGTTGGAGAATATGGAATGGAAAATCTCAAATGATGCCAAAGACAAGTTCTTACAGTCCAAGACCTTCCCTTACTTCAGCTTCCATCCTTGCAGTTCTGAGGGGAAAAACACAGACTCCCAGGCTCCAGTTTATCCCAAATTCCTGGTCTACTCCAAGGATGCTTCACCTTCTCAACCTTGCTTTCATTCTCCAACCAGTGCTCAGAGCTCACTGTGCACCACTCCTCCACCATGTACTCTTTCTCTGCCTCTTGTTTCTCCCCGATCCTTTGGTCTTCATCAACCCATCAACCACCAGAAGCCCTCTTCTTCAATGCAAACCCCCACCTTTCCTCCAACCTCCAAGTCTCCTCAGTCCGTACCTTCCTCCCAGTTCCTCATCCCTCCCCAGTTCTCTGCCATTTCCCAATCCCCAGTCCAATCTCATCCCCCTGAACTTCATGAGAGTCTAGGCCTTAATGAAGAGGCTGGCCTCCAAAGGACTCCAGGCCCTTCAAAAGACTCTAGAGTTTCCAAGAACCCTGGTCTCACCCAAGATCCAGGCCTCCACAAGAACTCAGGCCCTGCTCAAGATCCAGGCTCATACAACCTTCCAGGCCTTACCCAACACCCTTATCTCTGCAAGAATTCAGGACCTTCCCAAGACTCCAGCCTTCACAAGGATCCAATCATTACCAAAGATACTGGCCCTCAAAAGAGCCTAGGTCTTCCTCAAGATGCAGGTATCTTTAGGAGCCCATGTCTCATCCAACCCTCTGACCTCTATAAGAACATAACATTTCCCCAAACTTCTGACATTCAGAGGAGCTCGGGCTTTATGCTAGACTCTGGAGTCTACATGAATCCAAAACGAAGCCAAGAGACTGTACTCTATGAAAGGCAAGATCTCTCCCAAACAACTGGCCTCCATAACAGCCCAGACCCTTCTCAAGATTCTGGAGGTTATAGGAGTATACATAATGCCCAAGATCCGAGAATCTCTAGGAATCTAGGCCTTATCCAAGATTCTGGCCCACAGAAGAATCCATGCCTTGCCCAAGACTCTGGAGTCAACAAGAGCTTGGGCCTTTCCCAGGAAACTGGTCTCCACAAAAGCCCAGGCTTTGTCCAAACCTCTGGTCTCCATAAGTGCTCAGGCCTCACCCAAGACTCAGGAGACTACAGGAATCCAGGCCTGACTCAGGATTCTGAACTTTATAAAAATCCAGGCCTTACCCAAGCCAATGAGGTCAAAAGGAGATGTGGTCTTACCAAAGACACTGGAATTTACAGGAGCCCAGAACACACCCAAGACCCTAACTTCCACAAGTACCCAAGAATTAATCAAGATCCTGGTCCTCATAAGGGCCCAGCCCTTATCCAAGACTCTGGCCTCCCCAAGACTCAAAGCCTTATCAAGGAATCGGGCCTCCACAAGGACTCATGCCTTATCCCAAATCCTGACCTCCACAAGAACCCAGGCCTTGTTCTAGGTACTGACTCTGTCCAAGTCTTGGGCCCATCTCAGACTCCAAAGTCCACACGGTCCCTGATTAAGTCATTTGTATCTGAGGAGACTCCTCGGAAGGAGGATGCAGAGCAGCATGTATTGTGGACTTCAGTCCCACTCAATCAGAACTGCTCTTCCAAGGCCCAGGTGATCTGCAATGACCTGCAAACCTTCTCAGAGGTACCTGTGCTAATTGAGCTACAACCATCCTCCCGGCGAGCAGGCAGCCAAGACTGGGTGCACCGCCCTGTGGACACAGTTCCTCCAGCCTGCCAGAACTATCGCCAAATGTCTGTGCCTCCCAAAATCAACCGGAAGACCCACTGTCCTGGGCCAGGCACCCGAGTAGGGCATGTAGTCTTTGATGCCCGCCAGAGACAGTTTGGAGTGGGCAGAGACAAGTGTGAAGCTCTATCTCCCAGGCGTCTTTGCCAAGAGGCATCCAGCAACTCAGTGGAGACCACCGCCGAGTGGGGATATCAGTGTGTGATGAAGCCCTCAGAAAAAGAGGGGACAAAGGTGCATCAAGAATAAAGAGGCGAGAGAAGTGTTCTGTGGTTGTTTGAGGACATCCACCCCAGCCCCATTCCTGATGCTGGCCACCCACAGGGCCTGATGAGGACTGGAACTATACTTTCCCCTGCTTCTCCTCCATAGTTGCAGAGCTAAACCTATTATCCCCAAGGTCCTAGAGCTGCATTTTCTAATACTGTAGCCAGTAGCCAAATATGGCTATTAGAATGTATATTAATTAAAATTAAATAAAATTTAAAATTCTATTCCTCCTTCTAATTATCTACATTTCAAGTGCTCAGTAACCATGAGTGGCTAGTGGCTACTGTATTGGACAGCACAGATTTAGAACATTTTCATCATTACGGAAAATCCTATTGGACACCAATGCTTTAGAGTTTAGAGGAACTCTCCTTTCTTTTGTCACCCATCCCCAGCATCTTCAAAACTCCCAGAGAGCCCAGAGAACTTAGTTCTTTTTAGGGTGCCTCATAGGCCACCCTCTGGGGAGGAGGTAAAATGTAAGGATACCCCAGTGCCTGATTAGCCCAGACTATGAGAATGAGCCCAGTCCTCAGTTTTCCTGATCTGGTCTCTTGGGCCACAACCAGATGTGTGGAAACCTACCTCCCCAGTTCTGGGCTGTGTCTTGGGGCTCTGAGTTGCTGAGGGAGAAGAGCTCTTTGTCAATGACCAGGAACTCCTGAGATCTGGGCTCCCCAAATTGAGCTCTGGATCTGGGGATCCCCTCCTTCACAGGACTCTGATTTTTCTAGGTGTCTCTGCTTAATTCTCTTGCCCATGGACTTAGGCCTATCTCACTCTGGAGATATTCCCTGGGGAAAGGGGGATGTAAGAAGTCTTGTTCCATCAATGGATTGGTCTGATCTGTGAGCCTGTGTCTGGTTTCCTATTTTTCTGTCTTAATATTCTGGCTCATAGTGTCATCGTTGACTTAAGCTGTATCTCTGATAGCATTGGTTACTGAAAACAATTTCCTTCTCCTGATAATTTCCCTTTGCCCTGCCCCAGCCCAACTGGAAGTTTCCTCTGGACTTGATTTTCAGTCCTGATAACTCTTCAGTGTACACATGAGTTGTGAGATTCCAAAGTGCTCTCCCTGCCACCACATGTGTGTCTGAGGTGGACATTACTAATATATGTCCATCTCCTGAGTCAGATGTCCATTCCTGGGTCACCTGTGTGTTTCTGCCTAGCACTGCCGCCAGGGATTCCAAGGAAAACTGCCCATCTGGGGAGCTCCTTTCTAACACCTCTCTGACCTTCGACAAGTCATGTGCAACCTTTCTAGGCTGCAGTCTCATCTCCAAAATGATTGCATGGACAAACCCTCCCAGATCTAAATGACCAGGGCTCCTCTACTCACATATAGGATATAGAGGGCCTTATTTCTCCCCAGGCCCTAGGTATGCTCCCCACTATTGTTTGCTATTCAGATCCATCCTATTACGCCTCTGCTCAAACTCTAAGCAATGTTTGTGTAGGGCTGACCCGGGCTTGGAAAGAAGCAGAACAGTTTAGGTCCATAGAAACTACAACTTCAAGCAGGCACTACTTCAGCGGAACAGGAAAGCGTGTGCGGCGAAGACACAACGCCCTGGTAGCGTGGACAACCTACAACTTCCAGGATAGCGCGAGATCTCAGCGGAGCGAGAGAAGTGATAACGTAGGCGGGGTCGGCCCAGAACCACCCTGTCTTGAGAAAGGGGCGTGGCTGTAATTTAAGGGCGTGGCCTCGCGGGCAGCAGGAAAGAGTTACCTGTTGAATCTTTCTATCCATTTTCTTCCCCAGAGGGAAGCCACGGACAGCAACCCTCTTCCAAAAAAGAGGTAAGGGAGGGTAGACAAGGGGCAGCGGAGGAGACTGGCTATTGCATTCCGTAAGAGGGGCCTAACAGCTAGCTACCTTTAACCTGCCGAGTCAGGTGAATCGGTCCGTGGGAGCGAGGACCAGCTTATGAGAAAGGACAGGGACGAAGGAGGTATTTGTTTGTTTTCGAGACTAAATTTGGAGCCCTTTCTCTGCAGATCCATTGGCAGACTTGTCTCGGAGCTCTCTCTGGGCTTCGGGAAGAAAAAAGAACGGAGGAAACTTTTCATTAGCAAAAGAACAGCCCATCTAGCCTTCCTCCTGTCGGTGTTTTCTCTAGCCCCAAAAGATAGAACCACATGGCTTCTGCAGTCTGGGGAAGTGCCCCCTGGTGGGGCCCGCCGCCTCCAGCCCCAGCCCGCCCGCTCACTGACATCGACTTCTGCTCTGGGGCGCAGCTGCAGGAACTAACCCAGCTTATCCAGGAGCTGGGTGTGCAGGAGAGCTGGAGTGACGGGCCCAAGCCTGGGCCAGACCTCCTCCGAGCCAAGGACTTTGTTTTCTCTTTACTTGGTAGGTAACCTTCCCTGCCTTCAGAAACTCGCTGTTCTCAGCCCCTCCTTGGCTTTGGGCCACGCCCTCACAATCCCGTCTCTTCCCGTAGGTCTCGTTCACCGCCGGGATCCCCGCTTTCCTCCCCAATTAGAGCTTTTGCTGCTTCGTGGCGGAATTCGCGAGGGCTCCCTGGATCTGGGGCCTGCACCCCTAGGGCCCTACGCCCGGGGACCTCACTACGACGCCGGCTTCACACTCCTGGTGCCCGTGTTTTCTCTAGACGGCACTGGGCAGGAGCTGCAACTGGACGTGGAATCCTGTTACGCCTGGCTCTGCCTTCCAGAACTGATTCAGGGGACCTCGGTCAGAGAGGCATGGCAGGACTGCCTAGGACCCCCAGTCCCAGGAGAACTTGATTCGACCCACCAAACCCAAAGCGAAGAAAGTCCCAAGGACCAGCAAAGCGCCATGGACGAGCTGCACAGTTACATCACTGAGCCCGAGTCGCATGTGTCTTTGGAAAAATCACCTAGTAACAGTTCGAGGCCCGAGTCGCCTCGGCAAGATGTAACTGATCTTGGCTTTCCTGCACTGCTGAAAAAACTGAATGGTGATGTCACCAAAGCAGCTATGGATAATTCAGTCCCAAAGCCGTCGGAGGCTCCGGAGGCATGGCCCACATTGTGCCCTGCCAAGGTGGCTGCGTGGTTCTTTGCTACGCTGGCCGAGGTCGCCGAGTCCCTGTTCCCAGTCCCAGGTGCCCCGCGCTTGGTCCACGCAGCCCGCCACGCGGGGTTCACCACCGTCCTCCTGGCTACGCCAGGGCCCCCACGCCGCCTCCTGCTTTTCGACTTGATCCCTGTGGTGTCCGTGGCTGGTTGGCCCGAGGGGGCTCGGAGCCACTCGTGGGCTGGCCCGCTGACCTCCGAGTCGTCCTCCTTCTACCTGGTGCCCGGCAGCGGCATGGAACGGCCGGGAGCTTCCGGCTGGCAGCTGTGCTTTGCCCGCCAGGAGCTGGCGCTCAAGGCGCGTATACCCGCTCCGCTACTGCAAGCGCACGCGGCTGCCCAGGCGCTACTGCGCCCACTGGTGGCCGGGACCCGGGTCGCGGCGCCCTATCTTTTGCGGACGTTGCTCTACTGGGCTTGTGAGCGACTGCCCGCGCTCTATTTGGGGCGGCCTGAGAATGCGGGCGCCTGCTGCCTCGGGCTGCTGGATGAGCTGGGGCGTGTGCTCGAGGCTGGGACGCTGCCCCACTATTTTCTGAGCGGCCGAAAGCTGTGTGCGGGGCACGGTGCCGCTGCATTACTCTTGGCATTAACCCAGCTTCGTGGGGACCCTGCCCGGGCCCTGTGCGCCGCGGTGGAGGAGGCCAAGGCTGCGCGCAAGGGAGGTGGTTTAGCTGGCGTGGGGGGCGGGGTCCATTAAATGGTACTATTCCTACCAGCGTAGAAAGTGCTTTTGTTAGCTAGCGGATGTGGAGGGGAGTCCTCGCCCCTTGCCTGGGGGAGACACTGAACATCCTGGACCCAAAGGTTCCGTTCTAGGCTTCGCGGGTGCCTCCTCGTCATCCCACCCTCCTTCCGCCCCAACCCTGGTACAGGTCGTTCCATTCAGTCTCCTCCACTCCAAATCTGTGGCCAGAATCCCTCACGTCCTTCCTGGTGCAGCCTCTGGCAACATTTTCCCCAATTCCTATGGTCTTTTCTCTCAGGAGTCAGTAGGATTGGGAGGAGTATATTTGCTGGCAAAACGGGGAAAGGAGAAGTATGGAGACCGGAGAAAGACCAATTTGGCTCACACAAAAAGGGCGATATTAAGGAGGCCAGATTTCTCTCCAGGCCAGATCTCGGCCTCCACCCCTTTCCCCCAGTCTCTTCAGTTATTTCCTCTACTTTATTCATTTAGTTCTGTCCACCTATCCCAGGCAGTAGGGTCCCTTTCTCCATTTTAGGGTGTCTACCGTTCCATCTGTCTTAAACCCAACCTCTCCCCCCATCCAGGGTTCCATTTCAGTGGAGTCATCTCTTTGTCTCTGCTCTGAACCCTGAGACATGCGCCTTTGCCTTGGCCCCGCTTGTCTGTAGGACTGTCTTCACTCCCTGCCTCCAAGGAACCCGGGAGTTCCACCAGCCCAGCCTCACCCTATTTCCCCGTGTCTCCGCCCCCTGCCCCGCCCCCGGGCCGGCTCTCGGAGAAGCGGGGGGAGCTGCGGTGGCCGCCTCGGCCTCCCACAGTCGCTGCTGCCGCTACTGCGCTTAGTCCAGTCGCCAGGCCCAGTGCTCTGACTTTGCCAGACCAAGGCGCTCTGCGGGGACATCTCACTCTTTTTGGGGAGTCCGGGACGCCTAGCCCGGCGTGGGGGGAAGCTCTGTTTCCTGGGGAGGGAGGAGCCTGGAACCGGAGCCAGCGCCACCCGCCGCCGGATCAACAAGACAGGACAGGTTAAGGGGCGTCGGGGAAAGGGGGGGGTACTATAGGTAGTCCTGGGGAGGATGAGAAAGCCCTGACGCAGAACGCTCTGATGTGCTCTGAGTTGTAGGGGGCCTGTTCACATTTGGATAGCGTGGGTGCACTCCTCTTCAGGGGGCTTGTTGGATTGGAGGGCGTGGGATCTAAACAGCACCAGCTGTCCCCAGGAAATTAAGGGGCAGCCAAAAAACAAAAACAAAAAAAACCCCGGATGCTCCTTATTTCGAGGTGACAGAGGGCCCTCTGGAAAACCACCTGGTGTACCCGCTAAGAAGGGTGGATTTGGAGGTGACTTCAAAAGGAGTGGAGGGTAACAAGGTGAAGAAAGGGAATCAGCAGCTGGAACTCTGTGCTAGTAGGAATGGGGGTGACTTGGTGAAAAAAAGTATTATCCAGAAACTGAGTGGGAACCCCTTCTCACTGAATGGGGACAGCCTAGATATTCTGATATAGTTTTTGGGTATTTCAGTGAAAAAAAGTGGGGATCTTCTTTACTTGGAGGGTGGCAAAGACATCAAGGTTGGGTTCCTCCCTCACATTGTCAGTGCCCCAGTTGGGGTGGGGTGAGCTAAGATCCTCAAAGCTAAAGACCCACACCTTTTAGATTACAAGAGTGGATTTGGCTAGCAGTACAGAGGACCCAAAATAGGGTGGAAAGGTGCCTGGGGGTATTGGAATCACATCTTGGAAATTTTGAGGGTCTTGGCTTTGGGATAGGGGAAGTGGGGACAGGGATACTGGAGAGCAAAGGAGGGGGCAGTTTTCAGTAGGGGATAAAAGTCGAGGGTAGGGTTAATTGAGAGGTACATAGGCTGCTGGATCTGGTGAAGCTATCACGTGGGGGGCCCAAGGGTGGGAGCTGGCAGCTGGGGGTGGGGGAGCCCTGAGGTTTATCCTCAGGTCCTGTGGGTGGGGCGCTGAGTAGGGAGAGAGCACCAAGAGCATGCCGTGGTGAGCGGGCTTCTCTGGGGGAGCCCAGCGCGGTTCGAGCGCCTGCCGGTTTGGGGTTGTCTCCTACCGGGGGCGCCATGGCGGCGCTGGCCAGTAGCCTGATCCGGCAGAAGCGGGAGGTCCGCGAGCCTGGGGGCAGCCGGCCTGTGTCGGCGCAACGGCGCGTGTGTCCCCGCGGCACCAAGTCTCTTTGCCAGAAGCAGCTCCTCATCCTGCTGTCCAAGGTGCGACTATGCGGGGGGCGGCCCGCGCGGCCGAACCGCGGCCCGGGTGAGTGCCTGGGGCGGGGTCCCTGGGACTGGGCGGTCTGCCTGGGAGGTTAAGGTGAGGGGCTCTGAAGAATGGGGCCCAACTGACGGGGGTTCCAAGAAAAGTGAAAAGGGGTGGGCCAGGACAACAAAATCTCTACCAGTCTGTGCCTCAGTTTCCCCTTTCTTTTGCCCGTAACCCGAAGTCTCCTTGCTTTCGAGGGCAAGGGGAAGGCTTGAGGGGATAAGTCTGGTGCCCCAAACCTCGCAGTTCCTGCTCACAGCACCCTAGGATCCCCACCCCCACTATCCTTAGCCTACGTGCGGGCTCTCGCGATTCTTTCCATCCCAAGCCCAGAGGCCTGGGGGTTCCGGACGCCTGGGTCACCCCGAGGGTTTCTGCGGCTCCGGCAGCCCCGCCCCTGCCCCGGTTCTCCTGCTCCTCCATGCCTTGGCTCGGTTCCTCCTGGCCGAGCTTGCTTGGCTCGGCACCAATCTCCCCAGCTCTCCCCGGGGTGTCCTTGCAGCTACCTCGCCAGCCCAGCCCCTCTTGTGCGCCCTCCTCCCGTATCCTGCGCTTCAAGAGGGGAACTGGGCGCGCGCGCGCGCGCACACACACACACACACACACACACACACCCCTATTACCCACCACATGACTCCAAATTGGGTCCCACGAGCTCAGGGTACCCTCTGCGGCAAGGAACTCAGACACAGTACAAGGCTGGTGGGAGACCCACACCGATACTGGGGGGTTCGTACCACCTACAAGGGGGTACAAGAAAGTCGTCCAAGAGCTAGAGACAAAAAGACAGTTGTGAGGATTAGCGTGTAGTCCTTGTCCAGGTATGAAAAGCAGGGAGTCCCTCTGGTCCCACTCTCGCCAGCTCCCAGCTCCCCCAGGGTGTAGCCCCTTCGCGCCCTCCTCCACCACCACCCCCACCGCCGCCGGCCGGCCACCGTGGTATGGTCCGCAGCCCACCCTTTGAGTGGGACCGGGCCCCACGTGACTCAGCCTGCCTCGCCATCTCCCCCGCCCCTCCCCCCATTTCCTTGGTTTGGTACCGAAGGTCCCCCACTCCAGGCAGGTTACCTGACTGAAGCGGAGAGGCTGAGCCTCATGGAGGGCTGGGCCCCCGAGTCAGCAGACTGACAGACAGACAGACAGACAGACAGACAGATGGGTCAGTGTCAGACAGGCCAGCGCTGGACCAAAGCGAAGCCCGGGCCAAGAGAGCGGCAGCCGCAGCAGCAGGTGCTGAGTCAGCATCAGGCCCAGTCCCATCCCCGCTCTTGAGCCGGCCCCCTACCCGTGGTCATCTCACTGCCTTCCACATTTGCAAACACACTGCCCCTTCAGCAGCCCTGTCTGTCTCTCTCTGTCCTCTGTATTTTGATGTATCTCTCCCTTTCCTCTTCCCTTCCTCTCCCCTCCCCCCTTCTAGTTGCTCTGTAGAGTAGGAATTAAGCCATTTAAATAAATTTCAATAAATTAAACTGAAAGCTGATGGTTAGAGGAAACAGAAGGGACGCACACCCCAGTTTTCTAGGGAGTCTGAAAGAGGTGAGAGAGAGCCTTCTTGGAGGGTCAGAGAGCTGGGGCCCAGGGACCCTATATCTTCCTTTCACTCTCCCTTCTTTCTTCTGATCCCAAGTATAGGAATGTTTCTGGGAACAGAGATGTCATTTTCAAAGATTAATGTCTCTCTCTCCAGAGCCTCAGCTCAAAGGCATCGTCACCAAACTGTTCTGCCGCCAGGGTTTCTACCTCCAGGCAAATCCTGATGGCAGTATCCAGGGCACCCCAGAGGACACCAGCTCTTTCAGTAAGAGGGGAAGCCAGCCACTGGGTGGGAAGGGAGAGAGTGGGGCTAAGAGATGACAATCCTATTCCTTCAGGTTGTTGTTTTCAGTCTGACTCTGACTCCCAAGGGAGGAAAGGGAGCTAGGATGGGGAGAGCTCAGATGGGGGTTCAAGGTCTGGGGTACTGATGCCCCCTCTCTCCATCCCAGCCCACTTCAATCTGATCCCCGTGGGGCTCCGTGTGGTCACCATCCAGAGTGCCAAGCTGGGTCACTATATGGCCATGAATGCTGACGGGTTGCTCTACAGCTCGGTGAGACAAAGAGGCTGAGTGGCCTGGGGTTTGGGGACTTCCCCAGCTATAACTTTCTCAACTGCAGAGATTTTACAGCTCAGGATTCCCTTAACTCCAGTTCTTGCTGATGTCCTGTCATCACTGTCCACTCTAGAGCACCTCCTGAACAGTCGCTCTAATCTTTACTCTTTGCACAGCTCTCCAGATGCCCCAGGTTCTTTAGGGCAGGGGTCCCCAACCTTTTTTGCACCAGAGACGGGTGCTCCTATGAGAATCTAATGCCTGATGATCTGAGGTAGAGCTGAGATGGTGATGCTAGTGCTAGAGAGCAGCTGCAAATAAAGATGAAGCTTTGCTTGCTTGCCCTCTGCTCACCTCCGGCTGTGTGGCCTGGTTCCTAACAGGCCACAGACTGACCGGTCCGTGGCCTGGGGGTTGAGGTTCCCCGTTTTAGGGTTCCCATTTTTCATCCAACTTTCTCAGAACTTCATTATTACTCACTTCCTCAGAGTCATTCAGGCTAGGGGATGGTGAAATATTGGGAATAGAGTGAAGAGAAAGTATCTTCTTATTCCAGGGCTCCCAAAATTCTAGTTCCTAACCCTCAGGGGCCTACCAGACTCTTCCTTGTCCTCCCTTTCTCCCAGTTCCCACATGGACTCAGAAGTTGGCCCTCCCAGCCTGAAATGTATGGATTATATCATGGCTTGTTCTTCCCAGGGCTCCCTTCTGTTTGATGATGTGTCTTTGTCTCTCTGTCTGTGTGTGCCTTACTGGGTCTTTGTCTCCTCAGCCACATTTCACAGCTGAGTGTCGCTTTAAGGAATGCGTCTTTGAGAATTACTATGTCCTGTATGCCTCTGCACTCTACCGTCAATGCCGTTCTGGCCGGGCCTGGTACCTAGGATTGGACAAGGAGGGCCGCGTCATGAAGGGAAATCGAGTCAAGAAGACCAAGGCAGCTGCCCATTTTGTGCCCAAGCTCCTGGAGGGTGAGTATGGACTGAAGAAAATGGGGGCCACATGGGAGGATATTGACTTTGACATGGACATTTAGTGATACATAGCTCAGGGGCTACAAGAGGACACCTGTTATGACAGGTCAAGCCAGGAAGGCTTTGGTCTTTGGGGGTTTGGGGAGCTTTCTTCCTTTGGGTTGGGGTTCTCAGAGGATGGGTGTAGGGGAAGAGAGCATTTTCAGTGCTCTAATTCTCCCTAGGTCTCTCTGTGCCTAACACTCCTTCCTGCTCCTCTCTCTCCCCTTTACAGTGGCCATGTACCGGGAGCCTTCTCTCCACAGTGTCCCTGAGACTTCCCCTTCCAGTCACCCTGCCCCCTGAAACGAAAACCTTGGACTGGAGGCTTTTGCATTTGCACTGAGCCAGCCACCACCACAGTCTGTCTTCCAGCCCTGCTCCTGGCCCTGCTCTCACCCTAGCTGCCATACTCATGCCCTGAGCAGCCAGGTTCCACCAGGTGCTCTAACATGAGGGAGCCTAGGAACTGCTGAGACCCTTAGATCCTTGGATCCAGGAGGAAGCCAGAGAAGGAGATGTCTGAAAATGGGCCTGGTGGATCACTTCTTTCCTTCCATACTCACACACCCCAAAGTCTTTTCCAGAGATGGAGCTGGGGGTTCCCAAACTGACAGAACCGGGACACAAATACTCTGCACCCCAGACTCAGCCCGTTTCTGGAGCCCTTTGCCCTTTTCGTTGCCACTGAGCCATAGATTTATAGGTCTACTGGAGCTCAGGATTAGTTTCCTTCTTTCTCTACTCTACCTTCTGCCTTGTTCTGGAGGTTCTGGAACACCAGGAACCCTAGCCAGGGCCATTTCTGTACAAAGACTAGAATGCAGGCGTGCTGCCAGGCTCTGTTCTGGATCCATCAGGCTTCCTTAACTTAGATGGACCCCTGGATTCCAAGTAGAGAGAGGCTGAATTTGAGCCCTGTCCAACTCTTGGCCTTGGCCTGAACTGGGACCAGTCTCAGATTACCACAGGTTTAACTTATTTTTATCCCAGAGACACCCAGTTCTAGAGCATGATGTTCTAGACACATATGGAGCCATACTCCCTTCTGAATCTCAACTCTGGGACATAGACCACAACTCTCAGCCCCTCTCTCCAGGATGGAACTGGAGCTTATATAGCCATATTATTGCTCTAGAGTAAGTTCTAGACCCACCCTCCCACCTTCTCTAGTGATATCTATTAAGGATGAGCTCTGGAAAGGACCTAGCTATGATTCATAAAGAACTAAGTTCTGGATGAATCAAAAACTACTTGTTTTTCCTAGATAATTTTCTAAAGATCTTATTCTTCCTATAGAATGCTTATTTTTACATGCAGTTTCTAGCTCCTGCAATTCAGCTGGGGTCCTGCCAGGGAAACAAAGTCTGAAAAGGGACAGAGGAGTTTTAGAAGGAATCCTTAGCTCATGGTGGGGAAGCTGAAATAAAGAAAGGGCCAAAACAATGGCATGATTGGACCTGTGCTTGATTTCGGGGGACGTGAACACTTAGCTACCTCAGCAGGAATTCCTTTCAGATCCCCTTTAGAGCTGAGGTCTTTAGGGTAATGAGTCTAGAATAAAAAAGACAAATGAGCCTTGACTCCACCCCTACCCCGTGAGGAGACCCCAGTTCGGCAATAAGTCCCACCACTCTCCCCTACATCAGGCCAAGGGGGGTGAGGACCTCTTGAGCTTCAGACCTCATATACTCCCCAGAGCTTCTAACTGAATAGAATTTGTTTTACCTTACAGCTTATAATCTCAGCTGGGTTTTAGGTACCCAAAATGGGCCTGACTAGATTCTTCTGAGAAATGCAGAGAGCTAGGGGCAGGCCTGGAAAAGATCAGGGACCCACTAGTGAACTAGGTGGGAGATTTTGAGCAGCCTCAGACCTGGGCAGGGTAGGCTGAGGGGGCGGTAAAGGGAAGGGCTAGAGCTCAGAGGCAGGTCACTTTTCCTCAGGCTCTTTCTACTTCTGGCTTGTTGCAAGTGGGGTTGATGCTCCCCTCACCCACACAGACCTTGCTCAGTCTCCACCCTGGCTCTTCTCCCATGGGACCCAGTTTCCATTCCATGCATTCTCAATTAAAGAAGATTTATACAACTGATGTGTCGCCTGTCATCTGTGGGTGGCAGGCATTGGCAGTTGCTCTGGGCCAGACCATGTCCCAGGGGCGGGGCGGGTGGGCTGGTGGCTGCCCCCCAACAACAGGTGCACATTCTTGGGTGCCTCGTCACTTCCCCTGCACTGGCTTTCCTGGTAGCTCACTGACTGAACTCACTGAGCTACGCGGCTGAGCAATGACCCCAGGGCCGCTGCTGTCGCTGCTGCCACTGCTGCTGGGGGCGCTGGGGGTGTCGCTCCTCCCAGGTAAGTCTGGGCCTCAAAGGGTCAGTGACAGGGCCAGAGGTCATGGTCAGGCACAATGGCTTCCCTTAGTGCTCTCTTCCTCCAGGCGCCCGCGGCTCGGAGGCGGAGGGCCGGCTCCGCGAGAAACTTTTCTCGGGCTATGATAGCTCAGTGCGGCCTGCGCGGGAAGTGGGAGACCGCGTCGGCGTCAACATTGGTCTTAGCCTGGCGCAACTTATCAGCCTGGTGAGGGCGCACGCCGGGGTTGAGGTCAAGCTCACCCACGGGCTTGAGGGCGTGGCTTTAGATAGGGCAGGGCAGAGGGACGCCTGGGGCGGGACCAGGCTGAGAGATGGACGGCCGTTAGCCCAGATTGGGTCGAAATCGGACCAATGGATAAACTGTGGGCATGGCTGCTGGACAGGCCAGGAATAGAGCTGGTTAGGATGATGAACGGGCGGGTGGACCGATCTTGAAGTAGTGCTGGGGTTGATGGACTGACTGGAGGGCGGGCCTTGAGGGTCACATGCTGGGGCGGAGCTTGGTGTCGGAGAGCGTCAATCAACAAGAGTGGATGGAGATTAATGGTTGGGTGAATTACCAGCCGTGGGTTGGGACCCCGGAAAGAGCCAGGCAGAGGGCTGGCATAGAGTGGGACTGTTAGAGGAATTGGTTGGCACTGTAGACCTTAGGAAGTTTCTGAGATAAAGGCGGGGCTTGGAACCTACAGGGTGGGACTCAGAAGAAGGGGGGAATATCTAGGGAGAGTTTTACCCACCAAACTCCCTCATTTCTCTCCATTTACATCACCTCTACCTTTTAAACTTTCCCCTTCTAGAACGAGAAGGATGAGGAGATGAGCACAAAGGTGTATTTAGACCTGGTACGGAGACCGCATGGGGTGGGAAAGGGCGTCCTACTGCCTTTACAATCTCCTGGAATGTCTCGGCCCAGTAAAGAATACATATATATTTTTTTTGCATCACGACCTCAGAAAATATTTATAACTGAAACAGAAGCTTCAGAAAACAATACCTATCTTTCCTATGGGAGTTGCACTTAAAGCGTTTTTCTTTTGTTTATTTACTTAAAATTTTTTTCAATAACAGTTGACATTCAATATTATTTTATATTAGTTTCAGGCATACAGCATAGTGGTTAGACATTTCTATAATTTACAAAGTGACCCCTCCCCATGAGTCTTGTACCCATCTGGCACCATACATAGTTATTACAATATTATTGACTGTATTCCCTATGCTGTACTTTACATCCCCACGACTATTTTACAATTACCAATTTGTACTTCTTATTCCCTTCGTCTTTTTCACCCAGGCCCCCATACCTCCTCTCATCTGGCAACCACCAGTTTGTTCTCTGTATCTATGAGTCTGCTTCTGTTTTGTTCATTCATTTATATTGTTCTTTAGATTCCACATATAAGTGGAATATTTCACTTAGCATAATACCCTCTAGGTCCATTCATGTTGTTGCAGTACCTCACACATTTTTCATTCTAATTTTTTAACACTCGTTTGGGGCCACTAATTTGATACCTGACCCACTAAAGGGTCGCAAACTGCAGTTTGAAAAACACTGTTTTAGAAGATAGCTAGTGCAACGTCCCTTATTACAGACCACGAAATTGGGGCCCGTTGCGAGGAAAGGGTAAATTAGCTGATGGGGTCTGAGTGAGTGCAAGTGGAAAACCCAGCCTCCAAAACCACAGCCCATGCGGCACCGTTCCCTTCCCTTGCACTGGATGCTCGCTTCCTTCGGACATTCCAAGTCTCCTCCCAGCCTCCAGCCCCAGACAGCCCCTCAGCCTCTGCTTCCCTAGGAGTGGACTGACTACAGGCTGAAGTGGGACCCCGCGGAGCACGAGGGCATCGATTCACTCCGCATTACGGCTGAATCTGTGTGGCTACCAGACGTGGTGCTCCTAAACAAGTAAAATGTTCCCAAAACTGGGAGGTGGGCGGGGCCTCCGGGAGGGCAGGGCCTGATCCCAAATGATAAGATTCGTTCCCCGCAGCAATGATGGAAATTTTGACGTCGCTCTGGACATTAATGTTGTGGTATCCCCCGATGGCTCCGTGCGCTGGCAGCCCCCGGGCATCTATCGCAGCAGCTGCAGCATTCAGGTCTCCGGTTTCTGCCTGGGAAGCTGGAGGCGCTCTTAGAAACCCTCCTTGTTCTCAGACATTCTAACTCCCACCCCTCCTCCATTATCTTCTATGACTCTCACATCTCTCTTGCCCTCTTGATTTTCCCTTGAGTTTTATCTCCTATGTTCACTTTCACTGACGGTCTTCTTCAGTGACCTCCCTCCATTGCTCATGGCCTCCCCAAATAACCTTCAATTCCTCTGTGACCCCCACTTCCCTGTGACCTTTCCTGGTGGTCCCCATCTCCTTGGAACTCCATATCCTCTGACCCCTATCTGCCCTGTGACTTCCCCAATGACCTCCCCAACTCCTCCAGCCCTGATCAGTTCTCTAGCAGCTCTAGTGACTCCTCCTTCCATCCAGGTCACCTACTTCCCCTTTGACTGGCAGAACTGCACCATGGTGTTCAGTTCTTATAGCTATGACAGTTCAGAGATCAGCCTGAAGACTGGCTTGGGTCCCAATGGGCAGGAGCGGCAGGAAGTACACATTCATGAAGGGACCTTCATTGGTGAGTGGGCATGGCTTCCACATCCATGGGCTTTTTGATTTCTAGTTTCTAACAGGCTGATAAATATACTCCAACAGTGATGCTCGACACAACCCTGTGGTGTCAGCAAGATAGATATGACTACATTTTTCAGATATGGAAATCGAGATGTACTCAAGTTTAAGATGGGCTATTCAGCTCAGTGTCCACAACTAGTCCCTTATCACATCAGCCTCCTCTGCACTAAAATGTGGCAGAGCAAGCCACGTCCAGCACCAACAAGAACAGGTCCACATCTGTGTCCCCTTTTTCTGCTCTTCCCCCCATCCCACAAGAGAATGGCCAATGGGAGATTATCCACAAGCCTTCTCGGCTAATCCAGCTTCCAGTGGATCCTAAGGGAGATGGGGAAGGACAGCGTGAAGAAGTCACCTTCTACCTCATCATTCGCCGAAAGCCTCTCTTCTACCTGGTCAACGTCATTGCCCCATGCATCCTCATCACTCTACTGGCCATCTTTGTCTTCTACCTGCCACCAGATGCAGGTAAGCAGGCAAGGGGCCTAGCTCTCCTTCTTACTAATAGCTCAGCTTCTTCCTCTTTACCCTTAATCCAGGTAAGATTTTCCTGCCAAGTCAAGCCTTTATGTTTCAGCAATCTCACCTAGGTTTTCTTTTCAACCAGAGCCTTTCCATCTGGATCCAGATTTTCCCTCCAGCCTCAGGCTCTGCCTCTCCTCTGTTGCTCACTTCTTTCCACCCAAGAACTTCTGAACTCTTCTTTTCAGAATCCTAGGATCTCATCATTGGAACCTCTACTCCTCTGACCAACAAACTCCTGGGCTTAGATAACTCACCCTTTTCCCTTTCCCCATTCCTGGCATCCTCCTTCCCCCACTTTTTAAACACCTACTAGTCCCTTAATCTCCCATTTCCTTTGCAAATAATAGCCAATATTTCTGTAGGAGGCAGCATAATGTAGTAACAGAGTAACCTTGGGCAATCCTTTAATCTCTGTGTCAGTTTCCTAATCTGGAAATGGGGACAATTATTGTTCCTACTGAATAGGATTATTTTGAGGACCAACTGAGTTAATAGAATTATGCCTGGTACCCAGTATATTCTATGTAAGTGTTAGTATTGTCTTTGCTATTTTTGAGCACTAATTATACTACAATGAACATATTACATAGATTAACTCAATTCTAATCTTTACAACAACTCTGTGAGGTAAAACTGATTTGTCTTCCCATTTTACAGAGCAGAATAAAGGAGTTGAGAGAGTGTAAGTCATTTGCCTGATATTACACAGTTAGAGAGAGGCAGTGTTGCTATTCCAACCCTGATTAGTTCCAGTCTGATGCAGAGACCCATATCCTTGACTCTGGTATCCATAACATGCTTTCCTTCTCTCTGAAATCAAGTCCCCTTTCTATCTAGGGAAAGAGAGTGCTGCAGCTTTAGAACATACTTCCAAATGTAACTTTTACTTCCTCCTGGAGCAAGGCAAATCTTGGAACCAAATATTATAGAACTAAAGTAGGGCAGACCTTAAAAGTTATTTATTTCAATACCTTCCATGAAGTTTGCAGTGCCTGTTGTATGCCACAGGAATAATCAGCCACCTGGCATATCCTTATATACTTTGTTTCATTTTTAGATCTTTCAAATTGCTATATACTTCCTGTAAACCCGCTACAAGGGTTGGTCCATTTATTTATGCAACAATATTTGTTGAGTATCTATAATGTGCAAGGCACTGGGAATACATCAGTGAATAATACAGACAAAAATCCCTGCTCTCATGGAGTTTAGATTCTAGTATGGGAGACAGTCAATAAACGTAATAAATAAATTCATTAGATAGTATATTAGAAGAGGACAAGTCCTAAGGAGGAAAATAAAGTAGGAAAAGGGGTTGGAAAAGATGAGAACGGGTATAGGAAATGCAACTTAAAAATAGGATGATCAGTGCATGCCTTACTAAAGGGGAATTATTTGATCAATATTTGAACAAAGACATGAAGAAGATGAGAGAATGACCCTAGCAGATATCTGGAGGAAGAAATTACCAAGAGGAAAAAGAAAAGAAAGTACCAGGAAGAATTAACAGTGAATACAAAGGCCCTGAGGTGGGAGTGTGCATTGAATATTCAAGAAATAACATGTAACTGAATGAAGTAAGCAAAAGAGAAAACAGTAGAAGATGAAGTCTGAATGCTAAAGGGACGGCTTTATATATTATAATAAGGACTTTGGCTCTTATGCTCAAGGAGATGGGTTTTAAGGTAAATCCGAAGGTTTTAGAAGAGGAGTGACAGGATCTGATTTACATTTTAACAGGATCAATCAGGCCTCTGTTAAGAACAGAGGGGCCCCCGGGCAAAGGATGAAGCAAAGAGGAGGTCTTTATAATAACTCAGATTCAAGGTAATGGTGGTTTGTACAAGGGCGGTAGTGGTAGATGTGATAAGTCATCAATTTCAGGATACATTTTGAAGATAGAGCCAATGAGATTTGCTATGAATTGGATATGGGATGAAAGAAAGAGGAGAGTTGAGAATGACACAAAAGATTTTGATCTGAGCCATAGAAAAAAAATAGATTTGTTATTTATGAAATGAGGAAGACTGTGGGAGGAGATGATGGTGAGGAAATTCGATTTTAGACATGTTAAGTTTGAGATGTCTATTGACATCCAAGTGAAGAGGTTAGGTAGGCAGGTGGATATGTCTGGAGTTTAGAGGAATAAGTCCAGGCTGGAGGTATAAATGTAGGAGTCATTTGCATGTAGCTGGCCCTTCCTAAAGCCTGTCTTTGAGTGGGTTGGAACCATGGCAACCAATTATGGCTGTGGAGATTGCCTTCTGGCAAAGCCTAATCCTTCTGTCTTTTCCTCTGTCCCTCCAAGGAGAGAAGATGGGGCTCTCTATCTTTGCCCTGCTGACCCTTACTGTGTTCCTGTTGCTGCTGGCAGACAAAGTGCCTGAGACCTCTCTGTCTGTCCCCATCATTATCAAGTACCTCATGTTTACCATGGTCCTCGTTACCTTCTCAGTCATCCTTAGTGTCGTAGTCCTCAACCTGCACCATCGCTCACCCCACACCCACCAAATGCCCTTTTGGGTCCGACAGGTAAGAAAATCTTCAGCCTGTGTTAACTCTTAATTTTAGTATTTGGATTTTTGTCGAGGTATTACTCTTCCCTCCCACCACTTCAAACTTCCTTTTCGCAGACCTGAGGGAGAACTACAACTTCTCATAGAGTATTGAAGTACCAAGGCCTGTTGGGTGTTGAAACGTTGCACAATTAATTTTACCCTTCCATCATAACCATTTCATAGATCCCACACTCTCTTTATCAATACTGTTTATCCTGGGTCTCAGGATAACATTCTCAGGATTAGGTGTTATCAGGATGGAAGCCTTTAGAATTTTCCTTTCCAGTCAGGATGCCTCCCAACCCACTTAAGAGCTCTAAAGGCTGTGTGATTCCATTTCTTTGTCAATGTAGCTCTGTGGGACATATGAGCACATGCTCAGTAATGGGCATGCGGCATGGGGATGGTTGGCTGCTTCCCTTCTGGTCTGAAAGCATGAGAGCCCCCTCCAACACGCCTCTTCTACTCTACAGATCTTCATCTACAAACTTCCTCTCTACCTGGGTCTGAAGAGGCCCAAACCTGAGAGAGATCAGATGCCGGAGCCACCTCCTATAGCTCTCAAGGATTCTCCTGGAAGTGGCTGGGGTTGGGGAACAGATGAATATTTCATCCGGAAGCCACCGACTGATTTTCTCTTCCCGAAACCAAACAGGTAGTAGTACTTACTTCCCATTGCCCACATATAAGAAGAGGGGGAACTACTGTTCCCAGAAGACTGTGCCGAGGAAGGCAGCCTAAACTCCCAAAAAATGCTGTGGTTGAGCATCATGGGAGTTATAGTATCCCTTCCGCTGCCTACTTGGCGCAAAGGTGAGAACTAAGACAGAGGGATGGGAGGAATTGCAGAAGGCTGGAGAGGTCACCGCTGGCGGGGAGAGCATGAAGGGCCCTTTTAAGTTTTGAAAAATACAGGGTGTTGGGGCGGGGCCTAGAGCCCTGGCACTGGCTGTATTTTTGCGCTCGGGGCGTGACCAAATGGTCCCGCCTCTTCCAGGTTCCAGCTTGAACCATCAGCCCCGGATCTGCGGCGATCTATCGATGGCCCAAACCGGGCTGTGGGCCTGCCCCCTGAGCTACGGGAGGTCGTTTCCTCCATCAATTACATCGCTCAACAGCTGCAGGAACAGGAAGACCAGGATGCGGTAAGTCTGGTGAGGATGGATGAAGCATGGTAGTGCCTTGGTGGCCCGGGCTCCACCCGCAAACTTGGGCTCCGCCCCTAGCCCTTGGTTTTATTTTTGATTGGAAGTTTGCCTCATTTGGTCCCGCCCCTGCTATCCGACTGGTTCTTTACTCTCACCCACCTCCTGCAGTGTGGCTCTCATCTCTTTTGCAGCCCGCCGGGTCTCAGAGCTGTGATAGGAGGACTAGGGCGAGTTACAGGGCCTTGGGGTTGGCCTTCCCGGGGGTCTGGAGCTCAGGAATATTTTTGTCTGCCTACTCCCAGTTGAAGGAAGACTGGCAATTTGTGGCCATGGTAGTGGACCGCCTCTTCCTGTGGACCTTCATCATCTTCACGAGCGTCGGGACCCTAGTCATCTTCCTGGACGCCTCTTACCACTTGCCCCCTCCCGAACCGTTTCCTTGAGGACGTAGGGTCCTCGGCCAGCTGAATTGAGAGTTCGGCTGTACTCTCGAGCCCTATCCCTTTCTGCCCCTTGACTCTTTCATTAGGAATCCAGTCTACTCATCATTTTGATTCTGGGGAGAGAGCCAAAGCAGGACTGGGCAGATGGAGGCCTTGGGCCCACCAGAAATGCGCTATCAGTGTTATTTACTCTTTGGCTTCTTAAAGAAGCTCCTTTGGATACCAACACGTAGGTTCCAGGAAAATGGAGCAAAGAACAAGAACTAGACTGTAAACCTTAATGTGGGCAGGAACTTTGGTTCACTGTAATATCCCTAGCACCTAGTCCTAACCTACAGTAGGTGCTTAACATTTGTTAAATAAATAGGGAAATTTTTTTTCTGGAAGGAAATACACCAATTAATAGTACTTATATTTGCATGTTGAGACTAGTGGTCATTTTTTGTTTGTTTTTACCTTTTCGTAATTTATTATGTTTTGAAAAAAGTATTATCTATAGGATAAAAAAGGTTATTTCTAAAAGGATGCACTTGTAATGAAGGGGGGAAAGCATAGTTTAAAAATTTCCATTAAAGTTCTAGCTTTCGTGCCTAAACTTAGAACAAGCTACTAAATTGCTCTGTGTCTAAGTTTCCACTTATGTGCGATGGTACTAATAATGGTATCTGCCCCCTAGTCTGAGGACCATATGAGATGAGAATAAGCACTATACAGTATATATCAGAGGTTGCAAACTGGTGTTTTGTTTGGCCCATGATGTTGGCCTGCATAACTTTAAATTTGAATTAGTTCACTACTTTCAAAATTTGGATGTTTCGGAGAAATTTTGATTTCTGGCTTCTCTTGAAAAATGTAAAAAACTACAGTAAGACCAGGCCTAATTCCAGCAACCTGCTAGAGCTTATTAGTGGCTGCCCATTACAGTTAGTTCCTCAAAGACGCACCCTCCCCCTCGCCCCCTGCCAGCCGATCAGCTTTACTCGTTTTACTTGCCCATCTCTCCATAACACTAGACAAAATACAGGTAAGAGGAGGGGCGACAAGGAGTTGAAGCCAATGGGAGAACAAGAGTGGAAAAATCTTGTGTCTCTTACAGCCATCACACATTTTGTTCTTTAGCTTCCTTTCAGTTTAGAGAAAGGGTTGCACCTGGTTTAAGGCTGTGCCTTTCTGGGACATGAAGATCTTGTGCCCATCAGGCTGTGTGAACTGGACTGAGTTTAATGTTTCTGCCTGGAGGTCAGACCAGTTTGGGCCTACTGGCTGCAGCAAATACAGTGAAGTACCGATGGTCAGCAAGCCCTCACACCTACTTAATTGCTGGGAGTTGTTGTCCTAAGGAGAATAGGGCTACAACTCCCAAAGATCCCTGTGGGACAAGGCCAGCATGTCCCTGTCCGGCCAGACCCACCAGCCACGCAAATAATTGCACTTGGCATCCCACTGCAAAGCACAGTTCATTTGTCTTGTTGGTTTATTGGCCTAGAGAGTTGGACACACACACAAATGCGGAGATAAATATCGGTCAGTTTCTCTAAATCTGGGTCCTCACTACATATAGAGCTAGAATCTGTAGAATTCTAAATCTTGCGTGCTGTGGCACAGAACCAGTGGCCTTCCCACTCCACCATCACCCCTCTTCCCAGGGAACATGGGGAAAGAGGGCACAAACTGACAAGACTTGAAAATTTCCAAGACGAAATTGTAAAATCCCAAACTTCCAACATCTGACACTCACAATATTCAAGTTCCCCAGCTCAGATACATCTTTTAATCTCCATTTTGCCACAATCTCATTTGTTGCCCAGAAACACCAAATTCTGGAAACTATTTTCCTAAATCATATTTTCAAAAAAATAAATGTCTACAATCTCAGTTCTCCCAAAATGTCCATGGTTTTGGCATTTTGACCTGTTCTGAAATTCAAATTCCCTGGTGCATCCTCAACCCCTTCCATCTCCTGTGCTTTTTTTTTGCCTCAGAGGAGTGCAGAACAAGGATATAGGGGGATGTCATCCTATCTGCCTCCTTTTCCCAAGGCCTTCCTCAGTCTCTCTTATGGTTCCGCTGTGTATATGTGTGTATGTGTGTGTGTGTATATATATATATATATATATGTATACATATATATATATTGTGTGTAGATAGATATATGTATTCTTATGTACTTTTTTCGCAGTTTTTCTAAAGTGCCAGAAACAAGATTTGTGGGAACTTTTTAGTGATTTTTTTTT
>NW_024352783.1:349019-388414 GCF_902729225.1 Pteropus medius
TTGCATTTTCCGCTTAAAATTTTTTTTCTCCCATAAAAATTGGAACTTGGTACATTCAGTAGGAAAACTCTTCACTCGGACTGTGGCCAAGACCAAGAAAAGTGCAAAGAGACAGAGGAGGAGTGAAAGAGTAACACTCCTCCGTGGTTAACATTCAGGGAGCCTGTCAAAAGCCTCTCCCTTTGTATAGGCTGGGAGGGTAAGAGGAGGCAGGAGGATGCTCCTGTCCCTCTCCACAAACGCACCTCCTTCCAAAAGCCATGATCTTGCCCTTTCAACATCTGTTGAGGGCAGCCATCTTGGCTCTAGAAACAGTAGCTGGAAAAAAGGCTGCCATTTTGATAACAGCAACTTTCCCCTTTTTAAAACTGCACTCCTCTAATTCCCATTTATCAAATTTGCTCCCCAAAACTGGCTCTACCCTTGTGAGCTGTTTTTGTTTTTGTTTTTGTTTTTTTGAGTGTGGAGGGATGCGGGTAAAATGGGAAATATTCATCCAATCACAGACTGGGAAGACCCAGTTATCAGAGAATTAGGAGCAAACATTTCAACTCCCCACTGGAAAGAAAGGGGACCCTTGGCCAGGGTTAACTAGTGCAAATTAGGGATTAGGGACTATTTAAAGTCCCTGCACCCCATCCCTAGGCTGGGATCTTTGGGTGTGGGGAACTGAGTCAAAGATGGGGTATAAGGTGCTATTTTGGAGGGAAAGTTGGTGGGAATACCTCAAAGCCCACCAAGGGAGTAGAATGGTTCCCCAAAAACCATCTGGAGTGATTGGTGAGGGAAGTGACATTGGGGAAGATGGGGGTAAAGGTAAGGATGGGAGGTCATGTGCAAATCTTGGGCTTACCCACCCATCTAACCCCCATCATTTTTCTGGCTATTTGGTCTAGTCTGGGAGAAACCATCAGGAAAAATAGGGAGAAAGTAGATTCCCTTCCCCATCCCATAAGGAACTCCTCCCTCCTAGCCCCCAAATCTGGGTTAGCCCAGAAGAGGCCATATGTATAGGCAGGAAGAGGTGTGATCTATTCACTTCTTTTGCCTTGGAAGAATCTGGGGCTCACTGGATTTGGGGGTAAAGATAGGGCCAATATTGGTGCTGCCCTGGGCTGGGAAAGTGCTTAACTGTGAAGCAGATGGGTAGCCCTCCCCCCAACACCTCCTCGACCTGAATTAGGAGAGGCCTTCTGCAGAGTCAAGGAGAATGAGGAGGAATATGGAAGATCCAAAGGCATGGAAGCTAAGGAAGGCATGGCAATTTAACGTGGAGGAAACAGGGACACAGAAATCCACCCTAGGAAGAATAGAATCCAAAGCCAAGCTTCCAGGTGGATAGGTGTCGGGTATCACAATGGTCTGGTCCAGGCCCTGGGCCACGAATGGAATGTGCTAGGAAGCATCTTGGCAAGGGCTTAGAGAAAGCTTCAAAATGAGGGGGGATCATTAGGTGAGGGAGATGGTTTCCCCCTAGTTTTACGAATCAGGGGGGTAGGTTAGACATTCAGAGCTGGTGGGGGCCATGAGTAGAGATTTATATAAGTATATTGCTCAGTTGCCCCAAGGGCTGGAGAAGGGATGGGAGCTGGCCCTGCCCCTCATGGAGGCCATTCCCTGGTGGAGAACTGAGAGGGGAACCACCAAAGATCCCTTCCCAGGAGATGGGAAAACTACAATCTCACACAAAACAGCCTGACTCCTGAGCTCCAGGGGCCCCTAAGTCCCTGCACAAAAATGTGGAGGGGCTCCCAAGGGGTAGGGAGGCCAGGGGCTGGTAGTGGCAGGGGGTTCAGGGTGGGTGGCATTTGGTGAAAGGGGGGATCTGGGCCCAGAGCTCACCCCACATCTCCCTTCTGGGTTCCCTCGACCCTTGCTCGTTCCCCTTCTCCCTTAGGGGGGACTGGTGGAGGAAGAGTTGGGGGAGGTGGAGTTGGGGGCATAGGGGGTGCTGCTTGAGGATTGACTGCGTAGCCAAAGACCCCTGGTAGGAAGGGAAGAGACCCTCCACCTTTCTCATCAGGTAGGACCATGTTAAGAGCAACTGGGAGAGCAGCCAAGTTGCTGAAGTTGTAAGGGTAGGCAGCAAGGAGCTGGGGGCCATAGACAAGTGGGTAGGGCTCAGGGTAGAAAGTGACTTTGGCAGCCCCCATTCCTTCCATCCGGTCCCCTTCCCCAACCCCCCCTGGCCCATCACTCCCAGGTTTTCCTCTGCCACCACCAGGTTCCCGGCCACTCCCAATCAGAGCCAGCGGAAATTCCTGCACAGGCGGGTATGCATAGGTACCCCCTCCTGCCAACACTGGGGGCTCCTCACCCCCTGAGATGACAGGGTCCTGGAGTGAGGCGGTCTCAGAAGCTTCCTCAGCAGCAGCACTCCCGCCACCTGCCTCCCCACTGGATGAGGAGACTTGCATTTCTTGGGGGGCTTCTTCCTTGACATCCCCAGGTCTGGTGCCAGTGCTGCCCTTGGAGTAGGCAATGACAGGTGTGGGTGTGCCCCCAGGCCGCTCAGCAGCATGCCTCTGCCCGTGGCGGCTCAGGGCAGCTGCAGTCTTGCACACCTTGGAGCAATGAGGGCAGGTGAAGCGGGTGGAAGGCCTCCGTCCAGCTCGGGAGCTGTGGGAGCCCCCACTGTGGGCCTCCTGGTGCTTTCGCAGCTTCCTCAAGGTGGCGAATGTCTGGACACAGTCCCCACAGCGGTGCCTCCGCTCACCACAGGCACGTCCCGTGGGGCCCTCAGCCGCTGGGGTGTCCTCCCAGCTCCTCCGTTCTAGCTTCTGTCTCCAGCGTGGTGGCCTGCGGCCTCTAGGCATCCCGCTGCCCCCACTGCTGCTGGAGCCTGCAGCTCCAGCCTTGCGCTTGGGTTTGTAGGAGTAGTAGGGCCTCCAGAGCTGGTCCTCCGCACCATCCTTCGATTCCTCTTCCTCCTCTTCCTCCTCCTCCTCATCTTCCTCTTCATCGTCGTCCTCGCTCTCCTCTACCTCCTCTCCACTCAGCTCCCCAGGACGCAAGTCAGTTTCTGAGATGCGGCGCTTGACAATGGCCTCCTCACCGATTCGCACAGTGATCTGACACAGTGGAGGTGGTGCCTGTAACTGAGAGGGGCCCCGACCAGACCCTGCAGGAGGACCCCCGCCCCCGCCAATCCCACCAGCTGGCTTGGCTGTGTAGGTCAGAGTCCTTCCAGCCCGCAGGTTTCGGTTTTTGGCCTCCTCTGTGGCTGTGGCAGGCCCTGCAGCCGTTGCTGGGCTGCCTGCTATGGCTGGGCTGGCTGGTGTGGCTGCAGGCTCTGGTGGAGGAGGTGGGTACTCACGTTTTTTGGGGGGCCTTGGGGGAGCAGTGTAAGTGATGACTGAGGCAGCTTGGGCCCCCCCTGTGCTGGCCAGCCCACCCCCTGCTCCCCCATTACTACTGCCCCCATGAACAATGACAGAGGGAGCTGGATGGGCAAAAGTGATGACAGAGGGTGGGGGACAAGGCTTTGGGGCAGGTGGGGGTCTGGGTGGTGGGCTGGCTGGCATTGCTGCAGGGGCTGATGTGTTGAGGTTTGGAGAAAGCGGGGCCTCAGGGGCTCCCTGGCTGTAGGTCTTGTAGGGCCGCTTGGCTGCTCGCATGGGGAGCAGGCGGTACAGCTTAAGGGTATTGAGCTTGGGCTTATAGCCTCCATTGGGTGTCTTCTCACTGGCTAAGAGGCCTGGGCTAATGCCATGGAAGGCTCGCTGGTGGGTCTTCAGGTTATAGTAAGTGACAAAGGTCTCCCAGCAGAAGATGCACTGGTACCTGGGCCAGGACAGAGAGAACACGGCAGGGACAGAGCCAGTTGTCATGGGCCCTGAAACCAGGGCTTCAGCTTCCTATGTCCTCTACTGCCCTCTACTCAGACCTAGAACTCCCCCTAGCCATTTGTTCACCCTCCTTTCATGCTGCTTATCCCACCCTGCCAGCCTCAGGAAAGACACCAGTCCTAGCTTAGTGCCCCCCACCAGCTGTGAGACACTGGGCCTCAGCTGTTCCATCAGTGAATTGGGAATAATCACACACACCTTGCCTAACAAAACCTTCTGAAGCTCAAATGACAGAATGGGGTAATGTCTTATGAACAGGGATACATTATGGAAATACATATTATAACTACTGGGGGGCATCCCTGTGTTCCCCACAGTCCTTTCTTGTGAGGGCGACTTTCTTTTTCCTCCTTGGCCTTCTCCATAGCACCAAGCCAGAACATGGCACCTAGAGGTGCTAGCAAGCATGAGCAGTAGGAACTGGGGATGGAGGGAGGCAGATGGGTGAGTGATGGAGAGCAGGGGCCAGTGGGGAGCAGATGTCTTAGAATGACTTCCTAAGCCCCATGCTCTGCCCACTCCCTCCCTCGTTCATGTGGTCCTTGAGTGCTGACTCCTCACCTGACTGCCCCCACCCACCCCTAACCCCAGCCCCAGGCCACTCACCTGCGCTCCCCGGTGTGCCACACCTCATGCTTGGTACGGTACTCAGCCAGGGCAAACACCTTCTCGCAGTAGCGGCAGGGGTACTTCCTCCGCCAGGAGTGTACGTTGCTGTGCCGCTTCAGGCTGGACAGGGTCACGTAGGAACGCTCACAGGCCGCGCACACATACAGCACGTGGCCGCCCACCACCTTCACTACATGCTCGGGGCCACCTCTGAAGCCCACTGCAGGAGGCAGAGCTGAGGCCTCCACTCCTGCCGGGCCACTGGGGCCAGAGCCCCCGGCTCCCAGTCCTGCAGACCCCCGACTGCTGGCCCCCCTACGGCACTGTGCCTCATGGGTCTGTAGCCTCTTAGGATGGATGAAGCTTTTCCCACATCGGGGGCAGAGGACGGGCCGCCGGGGCAGTGGGGGCTGCAAGTCAGAGGCCTGGGCCTCAGCCCTGTCACTTTCCCACTCCCCGTCTGGCCTAGGCCCAGGCCCAAAGCTGTCCTCTTCAGGCTGCGAGGTGGCCATTGGGGCTGGGGCAGGAGGTAACCAGGCATCACCTCCCTCCCCCAGGCCCTGCAGGCGGGAGATGCCCAGACGCCGCCCTAGAGCTCCGATCTCTGCCACAGCTGCCCCGTCCCCTCCGCCGCCAGGCAGTGCAAGCCGGGCACTGTAGATGAAGTTGAGGACATCGGAGAAGGCAGCTGCTGGCACCCCTGGCAGCTCCAGGACCCGGGGTGGGGATGAAGTGGGGGGCGAGGCTGGAGGGGGAGAAGAGGAGGAGGAGGAGGAGGAGGAAGAGGAAGAAGAGGCAGAAGAGGAAGAGGAGGCAGCTGTGGTGGTGGCAGGGTTGGGGGCTGAGCCCCCAGTAACTGGTGGGAGGGGCAGTGGGGCTGAAGCAAGCAGGGCCTCTCTGAAGAAGGGACTAGAAGCAGCCAGGACGCTGCGGTGAGCAGGGAACTTGGTGTCTCCGGCTATGAGGGTGACGTCACAGAAGAGGCCACGGAGCCGCTGCTCATTGAGCTGGTGCAGGACGGCGGGGGCATGGGACGGGTCCGTCACCTCTGCTGGGGGGGGCATGGTGCCAGCCTAGACAGAGGAGAAGAGGCCAGGGAGGATCTCAGAGGCTGGGCAGAGGGCAGGGGCCTCTTAAATCAGGGAAGTGAGCTGAGAGGGGGTTAGAGGTTGTCGTTCGGAGATTAGTGGAAGGCTGACTAACTTTTGGTCACAGAATTCAGGGGTTAACCTTAGTCACCCATGTCTGGCCAGCATCCAATACCAGTATGTCAAACATCTAGGGCTAGAAGATGCCAGGGATACTTTAGGTCTTAATGAAGGTCAAGGGGTCAAAACCTTTAAAGTCACAGACTAGAGAAGTAAGCAATGGATACCTCTCTCCCACTGGCAGGAGGAGGAAGGCCCCACAGAAACTGATGACCATTTCACAGTATTCCCCAGCCTAGACAAAATGGCTGCCCTTGCTGGCCTGCTGCCTCAGGTTCAATTTTTGTAGCTGCAAACCTCTCACCATCTCACCTGAGAGCACAGCCAACATGGAGCGGAATGGGGGTGGCTCAGCAAGTCCCTTCTGCCGGGCCTCTTCCCTCTGTGAAGAAACAGAAACTATGTCCTCAGTAAGGGAACTGGGAAGGAAGGGACACCAGGAGGTGCGTGGTGGTATAGCTCTTGGGTCAAAGAGGATGCTTGGGCTGCTCTGCAGGCTCTGAACTTCCCAGGAGCCTCTGTCAGGTTATTTGCTTAGCCATATCCAATTGGACCTAGGAGGTCACACAGATTATTGCAAAGCCTTGTTCTACTGACCCCCAGAAGTACAAGAACAAGATAATTTGCATATTATTCGCTTTAAAACATACAGCAGCTTAGTTCAGTCCCATAGCTCTAGGGAAGCCTGTTAGATCACTCTCAAGTCCTTTTGGCCCAATCTTGGGACTCAAAGGAAATCAAAGATTTGCATGTTGTCTTTTATTATAATGATCTTTTTTATATATCAAAATAGATTTGCTTGAGCTTTTTTATTGGACCAAGCTGCTAGATATTCAAATTGAGAGACTTTCCTCACAGGAGACCACCAAAGACCATAATTCATACACGTGCCAGCCTGTCTCTGTCTCTGGGGGACACTGGATAGGGGGCATAGACCGGGAGTGAGGAATCTTGGGTCTGAGAGCTGGTGGCTTTAGGACTTCACCTCTTTCTGGAAGACTCATCCAAAAGGAGTAGCAGGTAACCCAAATGTGATCTGTGGTGGTTACCACATAGAAGGAAACTCACAGCCACTCTCCTCTGTAAGTACAGCCAGGGCTTGGGTGTCCCATTTTTCAGTTGAAGATCTGAGTTTCAGAGCCATACAGTGACTTAGCCAAAGTCACACAGAGCTGATAACAGACAGGGTCTGTTCACAGAGCTAGTCCTGCTTACCTGAAAGCAGAGCTCTTGGTCCCTCTCATCCACCCTCCATGAAGCCTGGGAGTGTTCTTCCGAATACCCTGGGTGACACATTTCCTCTGAGGTGTCCTGCATGAGTGCCTCATACAATTCCCACCCCTCCAAAAAACCTTCTTTTCCCATTTAGTATTGATACTATCTGGACTAAACAGCCTTGCCTACATAGTCCATTTCATGTTCCTGAAAGACTGCTCTGCCTCCTCTCCTATAAAAAGAGGAGGAAGGTGATAAACAGGGATGATGTGCAAAAGTTCAAGAGCCCTGACAGCCAGACACACACCTGGATCAGTGCTACCCTGTCAGTTGTTAAATTGCAGATGGGTCTGGTTGTAAAGTGAGAAAAGAGAGCAAGGCCTCCCACTCCCTTTCACGACCACTACTGGCCCAGTGGGATCCCCAACAGTCAGTGCTTTACTTGCATTACCTCATTTGCTCCTTTCCTTTTCACTACTCTAAAAGGTAGCAGTTAGTTTCCCCATTTTAAAGTGACAGACCAAGGCTCAGAGGTGCTAGATAGCACGTCCAAGGATCTATGACCAGTTATTAGCAGGGCTGGGATCTGATCCCAGGAAGTTTGGCTCCAACGCTTGTGTTCTTGCCTATATAACATCGGGGTGAAGGGTATGTTTACAGCTATGATATTTTGATACAATAGGAATATATATTTGGTCTTTGTCTCCATAACAGACACAGAGCTCTTAAAATTCATGAAATTTCTAAGTGATAAAGCATTAGGAGCATCTTTTGTTCTAATAGTTGGTCTTTGACCTTGGTTCCTAACACCAAGCTCCTAAATCCCTTGGAATTCCCTGGGTGATAGGAGCATCTTTTGTTCTAATGAGGTGACTCTTGGTGGGCTCCTGGATGGGGGCTGGTCACAAGAAAGACCAAGTCATGATTAGAAGCTTGGAACTTTCAGTCCTACCCCACCTCTAACCTCAGGGGAAGGGAGAGGGACTGGAAACTGAGTTAATAATCGATCATGCCTAAGTGAGGAAGCCTCCATAAAAATTCCTTAACTATGGGGTCCAGAGAGCTTCCAGGTTGGCAAACACATCCACATGCCAGGAGGGCGGCACACCCCAACTCTGTGAAACAGAAGGTCTCGAGCTCATACATCTTCATTCACTATTCATCTATATTATCTTATCCTTTATTACGTAATAAATCAGTAAACGTGTTTCCCTCATTTCTATGAGCCATTCTAGCAAATTATCAAATCTGAGGAAGTGGTCATGGGAAACTCCAGTTTATAGCTGGTCAGTATAGGAGGCCTGGACGTGCAAATGGCATCTGAAGTGGGAGCAGTCTTGTGGGACCAAGCCCTTACCTTGTGGGATCTGACACTATCTCCAGGTACTGTCAGAATTAAATTGAGCTGTAGATATCCAGCTAGTGTCAGAGAATTGGAAGTGTGGGAGAAATCCACACATTTTGTATCGGAAGTGTTATAAGTAGAGTGTATAGAAAAACAGTTGTGTTTTTCTTTCAACAGCACCCATGAGGGCCCCCACTAGCCCACATAACACCTTTGTGAAGATTAGAGGAAGGGCCCCTACCTCCAGGAGGTAGCAGCTCTGCACAGATGAGCAAAGTGAAGGTTCGATTCCAATCCCCGACTTACCTCCTTGGGTAGGCCACTTGCACAACCACGCAGGCGTAGTGCCTGCTGAGGCATTGCTATGTGCTGTCAAGATACTTGGAGAAGGACTATTGAGGCTTCTTAGAACCAGAAAAGTTCAAAGATGGCCTAGCTCAGAGATCACCTAGAATATCATCACCATGGTACTTATAGCTGCCATTTATGAAATACTATGTGCCAGGTACAGAGCTAAACATTTTCTCTGCATCATCTTATTTCAACACTCAAAAAGGACCATCGTCAATCCCATTGTACAGATGAGAAAAATGAGGTTTTAAATACTCTAAACTCCTCACTTTCAGGTATAGAGAACATAGCGGCAGGGTGATCTTCCCTGGTCTCATTAGGTCTTAAAATTCATGAAATTTGAGTGCTAACCAAATCAGGTTTGGACCCAGCTCTCCTGAGTTAACTGCCTCGCCACTGGCCACTGCCCTACAAAGGCTTATAGAAGGTGGAGAAGACAATAGCTATGTGACCCTGAGCAAGTTACTTAATTTAACCTCTTTGTGTCTCCTTTTCCTTAACTGTGAGGTAGAGATAATGAAAAGTCTCCACTTCATAGGGTTGTTGTAAGTGAGTTAATAACTGGTAGTACCTAGAAGAGTACCTGGCACATAGTAACTGCTCAGAAAGTGCTCACTCTTATCATCATCTTGGAACTCAGTCCCGGAAAATGGTGGGGGGAAGTGGTGAAGAAAAAGGCAGAAATCAGGCTTCATGGTAGGTTTGGTGGCTCTGTGGTTTTTCGTTTTTTATTTGTTTTTACTGTTTCTCTACTCTGGACTGACTGTGTGATCTTAAAGGTGTGTCTGAGGTGGGGATGAAAGCACTGCCACCAGACACACTCCACCTCTTGCTGTTCCCTCTGCTGGGAATGTTCTTTCTTCAGATAGCTTCATGTCTTGCTGCCCCACCTCCTTTAAGCCTAAACTCAAAAGTTACCTTCCTCTGGAGGCCTTCCCTGGCCACCCGCTGCCTTCCCAAACTTCCTATCCTTCTCCCCTACTTTTTTTTCGTGGCACTTAGTGTTCATTTATCTCTAGAATGTAATCTCCAAGGGAGGGAGAGGTTTTTGTCTGTTTTGTTTACTGCTATCCCCAGTGCTTAGAACAGTGCCTGATATATAATGGGAGATTTAAATATTTTGGTGAATGCATGAAACTGCATTCTTCAAAGTCTGCCTAGAGTCTCTCTGCCCTCAGGAAGGAAGCCATCCTCAGTGCCAGACTGAGTTGGCCAGGAGCTGGGATGATAAGTGTACTTGACCACTTCTGGGAACTCACCCTTTGCCTGATATACTTCCAGGGCTTTACGTGCATTATCTCGTTTAATGATTTCCCTACAAATGACCACTCAAAGTCAATATTTATATTATCCCAATTTTACAGATGAGGAAACTGAGACTCACAAAGGGATAAATATACCTTGCTCAAGGTTACACAGCTTGTGAGGCACAGAGTCAAAATTCAAATCCAGGTCTGTGTGAACCCAGATGCTGAGTCTTTCCCTCTTCCAAACTGCCGAATTCTGCTCCAAAGGGGCTTATGGCCAGCCAGCTGGTTGCAGAAATCATCACACAAGGTCTCACGTGCTAAGTGCTAATTGTGTCACGTCTGACTCCGCCCTTTCCCTAGCTGCCCATATCCAGCAGTCACCAAGTCCTGTCGAATCTGCAGCCCAGCTTGGGAATGGCTCTGGAAGCCTTCCCTTCAACCCGCCTCTGGCCCCCAAACTAGCTCAGGGCCTTTTAACACTGGCATGGTCCAAGGCCATAACCTCTCAGCTATTCCACTGACCCCAAGCTTACTTTTTACCAGCCAACCTTCCTATTACTAAAGGTCAACGTCCCCAGTACAGCTGAAGTGATATCACTTCTAGGCTTAGAATCCTTCACTGGTCCCCACTCACTCCAGAATAAAGTTCAAATTCCTCATCCAGGCATTCAAGGGTCTAGTTCCAATCTTCCTTTCTAATCTTGACTTGTGTTAGTCTCCCTTCAAGTACCCAGTTTACTTTCCAACCTCAATACATCCTGCACCTCCATGCCTTTGCCTATGCTGGTCCTCCTGCCAGAAATGCAGCCTTTTCCCAACCTCTTCCCCAACGCCCTCCAAAGCGTTAAGATCAAACTCAAATGCCACCTCCCTCTTGGCCCTTCCTGACGCACAAGACAAGGACAATCTCTCTTTTACCTGGCTCATCAACATTTTAGCTAGTACCCAGGCAAGGACTCCCTGAGTCACTGTCTAAACACACTGGTCTTCTGAAATGGATTGATGCTGGTGCTAAGTTATACAGAAACTGGGGAAAAAATGTGTGCGCAGAGACCCACGGAAAGCTTCGAAAAGGCAGCAGAGGACAGTATAGAAGACCACAGGATCTGGAACCCGACTGCCTGTGTTCAAATCCAGCTTTACCTCTTACTAGCTAAATGGCTTTGGGCAAATTACTTCTCTGGGTCTCAGTTGTCTCATCTGAAAAAGAGAGATAATTAGAATAGCTACTTCTACAGGGCATTGCGAAAACTAAATGAGTGATCCTATATAAAAGCACTGAGAATAGCGCCTGGTACACAGTGAATGCCAAATAACTGTTTACTGCTATTGTTATTAGCCAAGCCCCAACAAGGGGCTCAGTGATGGCAGAGGGCTGACAATTGTTGGCATAGGCATAGTCCCCAAACAGTAGCTACTTTCCAGGTACATTTCCCATGTGCTACTTTCTTACGACCCTGTTGGAAGATAGGCAGGGCAGGCAATTAGCCCCATTTTACAGATAAGGAACTGAGGCTCACCCAGGGAAAGTGCCAGTGAGGAAGCGGTAGGGTCAGAACCCCTTTGGTTCTAGTCTAGATCTCCTTTCCCTCCACTAGGCCATCATGCACCTGTTATATAGGCCTCTCACAGTAGCCAGCAACCCCCTCCCCCCAGGAGGCCCCAGCCATAGTGACTTCCCTGCCCCATGCATATCCACCCTCCCAGCCAGGCTAGGCGCAGTACAGTGGTATGTACACTTAGAACACAAACCATTCACTCCCTACATGTGTGCGCGCACGCGCGCGCGCACACACACACACACACACACACACACACACAACCACATCTACAGCAGGGCCCAGGCCCCGAAGGTGAGGAAAACCTGTTCTAAGGAATCTGCCTAGTGAGCAAATTCTGTTCCCAGACCCTTCCACAGTCGTAGGAGTGGCCCAGTGTGCATAACAGAAGAGACAGAAAAGCAGAGATAGCTGAAAGAGGGGCAGAGAGAGGGTGAAGCAGGAGGAGGAGGCTAAAAACTTCATGTTTCTTTTTTCCATTTCAGTGACAAGAGTCACACCCGGCCTTTACGTAAACATGACCAAGGAGCCACTCCGTCCAAGTTCATTTTCCTTGCAGCAGCCAGGCCTCTCCTCCCAATGACCCTGACATGCTGGACAGGCTGGAGAGGGGTATGCACACAGACCCTACACAAAGAGACTAGCTGAGCTATCCTGAGGACACCCAAGCCTCCTGCCTGTTGCCCTTGCTATGCCCCATATTTATCTTCCTGCTTTTTTCCTAACATAGCCCCACAGCAGCCCCACACGGCCACTTAAACACAAAGAAGGGAGGCACGCACACATAGCTTGTGGCTGATCTCTCGAGGTTGAGGCCCACATGCCCTTGTCACGCCACCTCCCTCCCCACAAGTGTTTTCTGACCAGCTTGCCTCCCAGCCCAATAACATGGACAGGCTCCCACAAACAACGTCACAAAAGAATCCCTTAGAGACTGTTGCACACACACAACCTTCCCCTCGCTCGGCTGCCCAAGATCCCATAAACACAACCTGCACATTCCACCTAGAGCCCCTCACACCAGTGCCAGCTGCTCCATAAGTACCTTGAGACGCGACTTAGGGTTTCTCACATTCCACATGATAAGTAGAACCTGAGTTCTAGACATGCACGCTCCCCCCTCAACTCAATCATCATACAAACACACAAACCCATCCAGTGGGCCTACCTCACCAAGACTGGACCATATCTCAGCAGGGCCACAGAAATGCGAACTAAATATGACACCTTCCAACTCGAAGGTACACAATGGCCCCCACTAAATAGGCATATGTACCCTGCACTCTGATGTGGCCCACAGCACTAACACCATGACAGCTATATAGAAAACACAAGTTCATAAATAGTTCATATGTGCAGACCAAGACATACATGCAAGAAAACATGCTGGTATAAAACATGCATAAAACCCACATCTAACAAACCCTGCATGTATTGTACCTTGCTTTGAATGTGGACCTGTCACCCAAAGCCACCGGGCTACATCTTGTAATTTTGTCCCACAATAGTGGACACTCCACCATCTGGCTTTCTGTTCCCATGGCCCAGGGAGGACTCTACCCAGACCCCTGGCTGCCAGACCAGCAAACGGTGGTGCCCTGGAGAGGTTTACCTTGCCCCACAACACAGCCGGAGTCACACAATCTCCAGGACTCACAGCCACAACCCTGCCCTGACGGCGCAGCAGCTCTGGGGCCCCTGCTCGCCCAGTGCACCCCGCGCACCCGAACTCTGGGGAGCTCGGCGGCCCACCCCTCCCCCTCTCTGCCTGGCTCCTACGCCATCACCCTCCCAGCAGCTTGCAGCGCCGGCCCGGGCTCAACACCCGCCCCACCCCACCCCCAACCTGCCCCACAGAGGAGGGGGACATTCGGCTGCAGAATTAACCCTTCGAATGGAGAGTGAGGATGGCCCCTTCCCTGAACCCTGGCGATCGCCCCCTGCCGCGGCCGCCGCTGGGTCAGACGCGGTACCAGAGCCCCCTTAGTCTCCCCCCAGCGCCCTGCGCGCCTGGGGGCGGGGCTAGGCTCAGCCCCCGACCCCTTAGCCCCCAGGTCAACCCCGAAGGGGAGCGGTCGGGCGCGGGGCGCTGCGGAGGCCACCGCGGCGCCGGGCAGCAGGGAGGGGGCCCGGCTGTTAGCTCCGGTCCGCCCTGGCCCTGCCCGGTTCACCCGGGGCCCACCTGACTGCGATGGCGCCGCGTCTGGCAGGCCCTGCTCATCACCGTGGACGCCCCGGCCGCTCCGGTTTCGCCCGCCTCAGGCTCCGGCTTCGGCTCCGGCTCCGGCCTCGGCCCCCCCCAGCGCCCGGCCTGCCCATGGGCTGTGGCTCCTCGCTGCTGCCGCCGCCATGCCGCCGCTGCTGCTGACATCATCATCGGCTCCCCCCCAGCACCCCGGTCCTACCCCACCCCACCCCCGGAAACAGTCCCCTCTCAGCGCTGCAGTGCCACACAGTAGCCGAGGAGGGCTCAGTGTGTAGCGCAGGCGACACCGACACAAGGCTCAGGGTTCGGGTTTGGGGCGATAGCGCCCGATGGCCTTCGCCCAAACCGATCCTGGGAGAACAGAGCCGCGCAGGGCTGCGGGACGGGTGGGCACCGAGCGGGGTACGGGCCTGGTTGCAATCCCTCAGAATCTCACGACCACCCACTCCCTAGGATGAGACGCCCCCCCTCTCCCCCCAGCCCCGCAACTCATGCCCTTCACTCTGCGGTGCACACCGCCTAGAGCAGGCACATCCTCTCAAGGCACAGACCCACAACATGGCAGGCTTACAATTAAGTCTAGAGGAACCCGCAGAGCCAGGCTCAGCACATTCACAGGGCTAACCCTGGACACACACAACCCTCCTCGAAAATGCACAGGGAACCCCACCAGGCCGCTGGCCAGGAAGGCCCCAACCCTACAGAACAGGCACACAAATGACTACCAGTGCAGATGAACAAGCAGCTTGGTATTTTGTCCCCACCGAAGAAAATATCCACATCTATATACTTGTCCTTAAATGCAGAGGCCTTGGTGTGGGCCTCCTGGGACAGCACCAACGAAACACCAGGTGGAAGCACACACAGAAGAAACATTCCTGAAACTCCAGAGGGACTCCTCCCTGGTGTTCAAAAATTGAAAACTCAGGAGAAAGAAGAGCCAGCCCTCAGAGCTCCTTTCTGAAAAATCTTTCTGAAACAAGGCGAGACATAATTTAAAGCCAAAGAAGTCTCATCACAGAACTAGCGGTAAAGAGAAAAAAAATCATACAAACTTTGGAGTCAGGGAGGCATAAGATATAAAGCAAGCAGAGTTGGAAACAATGAGAAAATAGGCCCACCCCCACCTCAGGGAGGTTCCAGGGAAGAACCTCCCACCCCCACTTCAGGAAAGTTCCAGGGAAGAACCCCACCCCTACTCCAACCAGGTCACAATGGCTGGAGCTCTGAAGGGTCCAGGCCCCCTGAGCCAGGAGGAGAGGAGGAAGTCCAAGGAAAGATGGTGAGTGTGAGAGCCAAGTCATAGCCCCCCTCCCTGTAACTCCTGGCTGCTCCCTTTCTCCTCCTCCCCTAAAACTTCCCAGCTGTCCTAGAGATACCCAGAAATGAAATTCACAATGATGTACCCAGATGTCCCTGGAACCTGTGACATCACATAAATACAGAGCATCTGAGGCCACCTCCCCTTTTTCAAACCAACAGAGCATCCCTGGGTCCTTTTTTTCTCCTCCCAGGAACAACTTACCCAGAGAAACTTGATGCTCCAGGACTGCTCACTCCCTGCTTCCTGCTTTAGAGGCTCAAGGCCCACACTGTACTACCTCATCCATCTTTCAGGACCTTTCTAGCTCCCAAGAGTTCCTCAGCAAGACAGCCTAACCCTCTACTGTGCCACAGGGTCCCAGCCTGGCATTTTCCCTGCCCCAGATCCCCTGGGCTATGGTTGCCCTAATGCCCAAGCTCCTTTCTCCCTAACAGGCTGGCAGTCACCCCTACTTCAACCTGCCCGACTTCACCCAGCCATCGCCATCCTCTACTCCGCCCAGCCTCCCCTCGCACCAGCGCTGCCGGCCCTCTGATGCCACCAAGGGTCTGCTCGTGGCCCTGCTGGGTGGGGGCCTGCCCGCTGGCTTCGTGGGCCCCTTCTCCCGTATGGCTTACCAGACTTCTCACTTACCCTCACTGGAGCTGCTCATCTGTCGATGCCTCTTCCACCTCCCCATTGCCCTGCTACTTAAACTGCGTGGTGACCCACTGTTGGGACCTCCTGATGTACGGGGCCGGGCCTGCCTCCACGCTCTGCTCAACGTCCTCAGCATTGGATGTGCCTACAGTGCAGTTCAGGTGGTGCCCGCTGGCAACGCTGCCACCGTCCGCAAAGGTTCTTCCACTGTCTGCTCTGCTCTCCTTGCCCTCTGTCTCGAGAGCCAGGGTCTCAGTGGCTACGACTGGTGTGGCCTGTTGGGCAGCACCCTAGGACTAATCATCATTGTGGGACCTGGACTAGGGACACTGCAGGAGGGGACCACAGGTCTCTACACCGCCCTGGGCTATGTGCTCGCTTTCCTGGGCGGCCTGGCACTGTCTCTGGGGCTTCTGGTATATCGCTCCCTGGACTTCCCCTCATGCCTACCGACAGTGGCTTTCCTGTTTGGCTTGGTGGGGCTCGTGGGTTCCGTACCAGGCCTCTTTCTGCTGCAGACCCCTGTGCTGCCCAATGATCCTCTGAGTTGGAGCTGTGTGGGGGCAGTGGGGATCCTCGCCCTGGTCTCCTTTGTGTGTGTGAGTTATGCGGTCACCAAGGCCCACCCTGCCCTGGTGTGTGCTGTCCTGCACTCTGAGGTGGTGGTGGCCCTGATGCTGCAGTATTATGTGCTCTATGAGACCGTGGCGCCTTCTGACATCATGGGGGCGGGAGTCGTATTGGGCAGTATTGCCATCATCACTGCCCAGAACCTCAGCTGTGAGAGGGAAGGGCAGGTAGAGGAGTGAGATCGGCTTGAGAGGCTGGGGATTGGGGAGGGGGGTAGGGGTAAATAGGAGAGACTGGAATACAAACATGGGAAAATAAGTGACTGGAAAAGAACTGGTGTGGGAGAGGGACACTCCTTGGAGTCAATGGTAACTTGGGGACTTGGTGGAGAGGGATTGCCTGGAAGACCTGGAACAAGCCTGGGGACCAAGAGATGTGGAATCTAGGCTGGGGCTTGGGGATCAGGGCACAACTAAGGGGAAAGTCTGAGATCAAAGGGGCTGAGGCAGGCAGACCATGAGCCATAGGGGGATTTTTCCCTCAGCAGCAGAGAAGAGTTTTGGGGCTGGAGTGTTTGGGGCTTTCAGGCAAACAGAGCAAGCAGCTACGCTGGAAGAAGGGAGTCTCCTTTTTTTTTCCTTGAGTGAGATTTCCCTTCTCGATGCTTGTGACCCCTCCTCAACTTGGATGGTGACGTGACATTGACATCAAAACAAGGATCACTCTGAATGTGGCTGTGCAGTTGGTGTCATCTCTGCTTTGGAAGGATAGTGGAAGTCCTACCCGGCTCTTATTGGAAAATAATTTGGAATGCCCGCCCCTCCCAATCTTAGTTTTGAAATAGTCTAGAAGGGGGAGGATTTCCTGACGTTCACATGCCTTGACCCTGAATCTCCCAGGGCTTGTGTTCCACCCCACGGCTAATCTGCTTTTCCTGGATTGTCACGGTCTCGTGATCTCTCTCCCGAACGGCGGCCAGCCTCCTTCCGGAGCAGGCCTTTCAGCTGAGGTCTTTTCGAGCGGATCAGGCTAGGGATCCAGGACCAGAGTTCCATACAGCGCTCAATTAGAGACCAGGAGATGCCCACCCGTCCCAGAAGGCCGCTCAATAAATAACAGCTACTTCCGGACAAGCAACAAGCCTCGCCATCTTGATATGTTCATGCATATTCAGCGCGGTTACTGCATATTCATGACCAAAGACGGCCCCAGCACTCCCCTGTCTGGGAACCCACTTGGGAGGACCCTGCCGGCCCCGCCTCCTTTATTACCAATTAGCAGGACAAACCATTTTCCAGCGTGGGGGAGGTATTAATGACAGACTTTTGCTGAAGGAAACACACTCCACACTAGAATAAAAGCGGCCTATATTTATCCTTGATCCTTCAAACCTTAAACCTCAGTGCGGGAGTAAGTAATAAGGGGAGGTGGCGGGATAAAAGTGCCCCCTACCCCTGGTTATTTAAAATGGTCGCTCAACCGGGGAGGTGGGGGGAAGGGAGGAGCAACGACTCGAGCGCGCGCCCCGTGCAGGCCGGCGCTTGCGGCCCCGTAGCGCAAGGGAGGGCGGGAAAGGAAGGGGCGGGGATGCAGGGGCGAATCTATAAAGGGTGCCATTCGGCCAGTTCGCTCCTCAGAAGCGCTGAGAGCGCGGCCGGGACGGTTGGAGAAGAAGGCGGCTCCCGGAAGGGGGAGAGACAAACTGCCGTAACCTCTGCCGTTCAGGAGCCCGGTTACTTATTTATTCGTTACCCTTTTTCTTCTCCCTCCCCCAACCTTTTCCTTCCCCCTCTTCTTTTTTTTTCTTTTTTGAGAGACGAAAAATCTCCGGAAAGGGGGAGGAAAACTCCTTTCGCTCCTTCTTGTTTCCCCGCCTTCTTCCCTCCCCCACCTCTTCCTTCTCTGGTCTTTTCCTCCCGACTTGGGGAGGTCCTTCTCGGTGGCCGCCCCGACAGGGTCTGAGCACCTAGGCAGAGGCGGCGCAGGCTTTTTGTAGTGAGGTTTGCGCCTGCGCAGCGCGCTTGCCTCCGCGATGCACGGGGGTGGCACCCCCTCCGGGGACAGCGCATGCCCGCTGCGCACCATCAAGAGAGTGCAGTTCGGAGTCCTCAGTCCGGATGAACTGGTAAGCCTCTTTGCACTCGCACTCCTCCCTCCCGCGCCGCGGGCGGAGCTTGACAGCGGCTGCGGAAACTTGGCGCTTCTCACTGCGTAACATGACAAGCAGGAAGGATGGGTTACCAGCGCCAAGGCAGTGCGGGGTGCAGAGTTAAATTTTGTTAGTGTGTGAGCAAGCTGAGCTCTGTGTCTGGATTGGGAGCCTGGTAGCTGGAGGGGCTGGAGAGGAGGGAGAGAAGGGTGACTGGCTCCACACCACAAAGATAACCGACGTTAAATGAGATCAGACGAATCCTAGGGGGTCTTTGCAAGCTTGGATAAGAAGTCGAGCCCCAGATTTTTTCCTTCCCTGTTCTACAACTATTCTGTGAGCACCTACTATGTAATAGACCCTAGACGCTGGGGATGCAGAGGTAAAAAAGACAAGGGCCCTGCCTTTTAGAGCACTTTCTGTGGGAAGAAGCAGGAGAAACACCCAAAAAACAAACGAATAAATGAACGAGCAAGATAATTCAGTTATGGCAAGCGCCTTGAATAAAGGGAAACGGTGTAATGCGATAGTCACTGAGGTGAGGCTACTTTACTTTAGATGGGGTGGTGTCAGGGTCTGTGAAGGCCTGTCTGAGGAGATGACATTACCTGAATGATGAGAAGCAGCCACACATCTAGGCCATAGTTTCTAGGACAGGAGCTTGTCAGGGGAAACAGCAAGTGCAGAGGGCCTGAGGAAGGAAGGAATTTGTTGTGTCCCAGGGGCTGAAAGAAGACCATTGTGGCTGAGGTTTAGTGGGTGAGGAGAATATTATCGAAATGGGCTGGAGAAGCATGAGGTGGCGTAGGCCAGATGGGATATTGTAAATCATGGTAAAGATTCTAAATTTATTTTCAATAGGAGGTTATTGGAGAATTATAAGAAGAGTGACATCAATTTTACATTAAAAAAACAACTGTACTTTGTTTGCTCAGTGAAGAACCGATTTGGGTGTAGGTCTAAGCATGGAAGCAGGAGAAACCAGGGAGGAATGTAGTTTTGGAGGAGAGCTGTTGGTGACTTGGACTCCTTTTGTGGAGCGAACTGGAGGGTTAGTTGGCTGGAAAGAATGGAGTTAAATGGCTGTTAGTGGATGGAGAAGAGTTTGTTGGTTGGAGAAGGCTCAGTTGTGTGAAATTTGTATCTGGAGTCAGAACCTCCTGAACTCAAATCAAACCCATACCACAGAATTAACTCCAGATGGAGTTAAGATTTAAATCTAAAAAACAAAACTAATGCACTCAAAAAATATAGGAGGCTTTTGGGGGCTGAAACTCTTAATAGTAATGAATTAATTATGAGTAAGTTTTATTAAGTGTCTATTATGTGATAGGCACTGAGCTAAGCATTTTACATATAAGAAAGAACAGGGCACATTTCACTTCTGTTTATCAGAGACACCATGGATAGCTAAAAACATTGGAAAACTATTCAAGGTGACAGACAAGATTAGGCTTCTTAATATACAAGGAATACAAATCAGTAAAGAAAGCACACATCTATACTAGACAACTGCATAAAAGATATGAATAGGCAGTTCACAGAATTAGTACAAAAATAGCCAGTAACAATATTGAGTTTACTAGTAAAAACAACTTAAATTTTTTTCCCTACTGTCAAAAAAAATAGGAAATAGGCATGTTATATAACTTTTTTGGAGGACAGTTTGACAATTTTATGCATAGTTTAATACGGATATTCCTTGATGCCGCACCACCACTTCTAAAAATTTATCCTCAAATAAAAAACTCATTTCTCCCCTTCACCATGCCTCTCCCCTAGTCTTGCCTAGTTCACCAAGCAGGCAATGGCTCCATCATTCATCCAGTTGCTCAGGCCAAAAAAACCTAAAAGCCATCTTTGATTCCTCTCTTTCTCCCAACCTCCACTCAGTACATCTGCCAGTTTGTCAGTTTTGCTTTTCAAAATATGTCTAGAATTCAGCCATTTGTACTATCTATTTTCAATCACCATGGTCCATTCCACCATCTTCTTTCTCATAGAGTACTGCATTAGCCTTAGCCCCATTTGTTCCTCCTACAGTTTGCAGAGCAGCTACAGAGGTTTTTTTCATCATCTCTTTCCTTCATAATACCATTTTCAAAAGATCCAAAACCCTTACTGTGACCTATTAGGTCCTATATTATCTGGCTCCTGCTTGCCTCACCATCTCATTACCACCAATCACCTCTTTGCTCGTCTTTAACTACACTGACTTGTTTGTTCTTCCAACACTGCAAGCTCATTCTTACCTCAAGGACTTTATTATTCACGGTTCCTGGTGCTCAGAACATTGCCCAGACTTCCTCAGCCTGTCCTTTTCTGTCAGTATGTTCCCTGCTCAGATGTTATATCATTTGGAGCTCTCCCCTGACCACCCTATTTAAATGGCATCCCCCTGCATTCTTTAACCACTAGTCTTGACTTTATCTTACTTCATAAACCTGAGAGGATTCGTTTTTCTGTTTCTTGCCCCCTCAATAAAATGTAAATTTCATTAGGACTTTGTATTCACTCTTTCTTCCCTCAATATCTCAAGTAATGCCTGGCACATACTAGGTATGTAATTAAAAAGTTTGTTGAATAAGTGAGTGAATAAAATAATTGGACAAGTACACAAAGATACATGTAGAAGGATTTTTATTGCAGCATTGTTTGCAAATGACATTGTTCGAAGTTACAAATTGCCTAAATTGATTTACTAATAATCCTTTTGAATGATTCAAGGTCCATTCTTACAATAGAAGAAGACCTTCCTAATAGGTCAAATTCCCTGTTCCTCCCAAATTGCTGAGGCACTGCAGCAAACTCATAGGGGTGCAGGAAGAGATTTTAAATTTTCAAGAGAAGCACAGAAGCAGCTACATTTGTATGATGTCCTGGGAACTACTAGTTCCAGATAGTTCTCTTTCAACATTAGATGGCGCCAAATCCCTTCCAATGACATGTCTTTGTGCCGCTCAGTTTTTAGCAATTGCTGAATGCTGAGCAAAAGTCGTTGTAGAGCAAGAAATAAGGGTGGTGCTGTCCAATTCCAAGATTTGAGAAGTTGTGAAATGCCTGGCAGGTGTCATATAACTGTGGTTATTTGGGAAATAAATAAAAATGTTTTTATTTTAATATATTGAAATATTTTCCTCAATTTATGTGTATTATTTTTTCAATGGTTATTTAGTTGGTAGGACATAAGTATTAAGTTATTTGGAGCTGTGTGCTTAATAAGTGGATCTCTTCGCCTAAGGAGTGCTATGAAAGTTACCAAGACACTAAGGGGCACTAGTGTCTGATAGTTTAGAAATCTAGATAAGTGAAAAAGTTACTAAACAATGCAGAATGAGGCCCCATTTATGCAAAAAAAAAAAAAAAAAAAAAAGAACATAGTTGCATTTAAAAAGTGGAAGGCTATTCACAAAACTTTGATGTTTATATAGTGCTCCTATATTTAGAGGGAATAACAGTTCCACTTTGGATAGGAGGATGGATGGTTAAGGGGTCTTTTGTGGAACAGATAGTATTTAAGTGTAGCATGTTTTCCAGATGTCTTGAGGTGGGGTGTGTATTGAGAAGGTACTGAGGGTCTCTGAGAATTGGTTGAGAGGTAGAGCTATTGTCTTTGCTGTTAAAAGATGTGTTTGGATGTTGCCTAGTAGGGGGAAGGAAGCAAGAAGGTTTGGTGCTGAGCTTTCTGCAAAGCTTATACAAAGTCAGGGGAAGTGGGTGCTGAATTACATTTGAAGGAGTTGACTCCTATTAAAAGCAGCAGTCTTCTATGTGAAGCATAACTTAATTTATTTATGCCCCAACTTATTCCAAGAAGGATTTAAAACATTAATAGACTCTTTTAAGTAGTGTGGGCTACACTGGTGAATCAGATTATCCTTGTTTCAAATTATTTATAATCTAGTGAAGGATTTCCTGTATGTGCAACAAATATCTGTTGAGCCCCTACCATGTGCTGGTTACTGTGCTGGGTGCTGAGGATATAAAGATAAATGAAACATGATCCTTGCCCTCAAAGATTACAGTCCAGTGGGAGAGACAGATGTGTAAACAAGTCATTAAAGTTGGGCCGAGAATCTTTCTGGGTTATGGATAAGGATAGAAGACTTTACAAAGAGGTGACATTTGAATTGAGTCTTAAAGGGTGAAATGAAGTTTACTGGAAAGTAGGGAACGTGAAGAAAAGGAATTCTGAGAAATCTAAAAATCATTTATGCAGTTGGAGCATAAATAGGGAGGAGGCGGTACCAAATAAAACTGTAAGAGTGTGTTGAAGCCAAGTTGTAAAGCCCTTGTGTACTTTGCTAAAGACAGAGGAAAGAGAATGAGTATTGAGAATTGACGGCAGGCCTTTTGTTCTGCAAAACTTCAGGGGCACTGGGACCAGCCACCTCCTCGAGTCTAACCTTTCTCACGTGGGTAGTGAGAAAACCAGTGTTTGGATGAGGATTGGGGGTTAAAGGAGTTTGCATGTAATCCAAAGTGACAACTAACTTATGGTAGAAAGATAGTCTAGGACAGCCCCTGGCCCAGTCTCAATACCGGAAGCAGTATTAGTTCTTAGAAGGTGGTTGGCTTGGTGAGCATGGACTTAGAGCAGAGGGAGGTGAACAGTTTTGAGTGGGATTTCCCTTAGGCCTCTCTCTAGTGACTCTTCTGGCAGCCTGATTCAGGCCTACTTCTGGTTTTTTGTGTGTTTCATTCAAGGTGAGCAAACTCCCTAGAGTTTCTCACAGACACAATGCAGTTGATAGGGTTCCAGCTTTGTGAATTTAGTCATCCCCAGGCCTGTCTCCCTGAGATTTCATCAGGTCATCTTGATGAGCATCCTGGGTGCTCAGCCTCTTCAGCTTTGCATCTGTGGACCATTTTGGTTTCTACCTAGCAGTGGCCAGATTTATTATGAGGGGATTACTGATTCGACTGGCAGGGGACAGTCTTCTCTCTTTTTTCGAAGTTCTTTAAGGGCACTTTGCTACAGTGGAGGGTCCTAAGCAGTTTAATTCAGTTTAACAAACATTTATTAGGAGCCATGGGATCCAGGATGATAGAGAAGGGCCGCCTGCCTGAGAGATGCTTATAATCTATGGGGAAGACAGACCCCAGTAGATCATTTCATTGCATATGGGGTGTGCAGTCATAGAGGAGTTATAGAAGCACAGAGGAAGGGGTGCTAATCTGTCTTGGGAGGCTGTGGAAAGGCTCTCTGGAAGAAGCAATGCCTGAGCTGAGTCTTTAAGTAGCAGTTTATCTTGTAGAGAAGGGCATTCCAAGCAGAGATAATAGCATGTACAAAGACCCAGGGGAGTGCAGCACATATGCTGGGTAGTAGGAAGACCCCAGGGGACTCTGTTACTGATGTGGGGGAAAAATGGAAGGTGAAAACCTTATAAAACACTTTCTGTAAGCTCTCCTGGCTGAGTTTGGACATCATTCTGAGGACAAGAAGGTACGAAGATTAGATTTCCATTTTTAGAGGGGGAATCCCAGTTATGGTGTGGATGGATTGGAGAGAGAGAGGCTGGTGACCTATGGAACACTCTGATGTAGACCACAAGGGAAGGGCCTGACCTAGGGCAGTGGTAGTAGGGATGGAGAAGGCGGGCAAGATTCAAGAAATATTTAGGAGGTAAAAATGACCAGTACTTGGTGAATGACTGGATATTGCATCCTGGGTGTAAGCAGGCTAATTAAATCCTTAACGATTACGTAATTCATTGATGGAGACAGAATTCTAAGCCAAGGGTCTCTGATCCCAGCCCATACTCTTTCTACTGTTTTATGCCCGAGAGTAAAGAGGGGTAAGTATTGGTTTTGGACTTGAGTGCCACTATCTTACATGGGGACTAAACGAAAAGGAGAGATTTTTGTGGAGAAGGGAGTTTGCTTTTAGGCATGTTGAATTCGATTTATCAGTGGGATATCTGCAGGGGATTCATTAGGTAGTTTCATATGTGAATCCAGAATCCAGAAGAAAGGTGAGGCCTGGAGATAGAGATTTGGGCGACATCAGTATATAGTGAAAATCATGGGACAGCATATAGGGTGTGATGAGAAGTGTGGTTGAGCTGAAACCTTGTGGAGGAGTAGTGTTTAAGGAGCAGACCAAGGTAGAGGAGCCTGGGAAGGAGACTAAGGAGCAGCAGCCAGAGAGGTAGGAAGAAAGAGTGAGTGTCAAAAAAGTGGCCCATCTGTGGTGTCTCACAGACCAACAAGACAGGACTGAGAGGGTTCTGTTGAGTTTGACAGAGTGGAGCTTGTTGGCCCATCATGAGTGGTTGTAGGGATGTGGTGGTAGCAGAAGGAGATGGACTATATAAGAAGATAGCTGTGTATAAGCCCTCATAATCACTATAGTTTGCTGATTTGAACTCACTCGTCTGTTTTTCCAACATGATACAGTGGAAAAAATGCATAAACAAATCCTGGCTTTACTACTTTTTTAGTTGCATGACCTTGGGCCTCTCAGTTTTTGTAATCTGTAAAATGGAGACAGCAATGCATATTTTATGAAAAGTTAGTTATGAAGACAAGAATGAATCATCTAGCCCTGTGCTTGGCACCAGGATGCATCCTGGAGTTTAATCATTTATGCTGTGGCATGGTAGAGTGGGATGAGCATATGTTTGGGACCAGAGAGGGTTGGATTTGACTTCTGCTGGCTCCTTGAGATTGAGGCCTTGGGCAAGTCATTTCACACAGCTTCAGGTTTCTCATGTCTAAGTAATAGGGATTCATTCCTAGAAGTTTGTGGTGAGGATTAGAGAAACAAGGCATAGTAAGTACGTTTGGTGCTTGGCATGAAGTTGACATTCAAATTGAAGCTTTTATTAAGTTCTTCTGAGTTCTTCCCTCTGGAAGTTTAGTGGACCAAAAAGCCTAGCTAATTTAAAAGTCCTTGGTTATCAGTGTGTGAAAACTAAAGGTTTCTTCAACCAACCTTTAGCCCAAGGCAGAAATCTCTTCTTCAACTCCTATCTACTATTTCATTTCTTCCTTTCTTTCACTAAATTGGTCCCACTGAGTCTTGGCTCCACCTCTCTTAGGATTCTGGACCTTGCCTCTGCCTTCATCTCAGGAAGTGCCTGGGTTTATTTCTCCTCCAAATAATTTTTACCAGCCCTCCACTCTAGCACCTGGCTCTCCTGTGTTATCATAAAATTTCCATTTGAACATGGAAGGGTTCCGGCTGTCCAGGCCCTTGATAAGGAGGAAGTGATAAGGTTGGAGCAAAGAGTGCCTAACTTCATAGAGTTGGCAGAGCATGTCTTGGGGCAGAACACCTGTGCTGTCACAGCGGAAACAGAGATTCCTGCTAGGAACTCATTCTGGGCTTGATTTCAGCTTTGGGGAAGACACAGGCATTGATTTTTTAATTTTTCTTGAAACAACTTTTATATCTTTTTGTGATTAATTCCTATGTGTGTTAGTGACCTAAAATTCAACAAGGGGATATCTGGGATTTGAGTTTCAGAGGTAAGTGACTTGTATAGAACCTGGAGTCAACCACATGCTGTTCTGTGCACTCCCCACCCCACTCAGACAGTGACTGGGATAGACTTTTTTTTTTTTTTGACTGGGCAGACTTGACTGTGATATTCAACTTTAAAATTTCCGGAAGTATACACACACTGAGTCCCCACCCCCCATTGCCCTCACCCAAGGCTAAACCTGGTTAGTCTTCTGTAAATAGTTTGGAGTTCTTTGAGGCTTTAGTATATGAAAGTTGGAAACTAGGACTCCAATTTAATTATTTCCTTTTTTTCCTACAGAAGCGAATGTCTGTGACAGAGGGTGGTATCAAGTATCCTGAGACAACTGAGGGTGGCCGCCCCAAGCTCGGGGGGCTTATGGATCCGAGGCAGGGGGTGATCGAGCGGACTGGCCGCTGCCAAACATGTGCAGGTGAGTGCTGGAGGGTTGGCACGGAATTGTGAAGGGAAGGAGAGACTTGGGTCCTTAAAGAAAACCAGGCCTGAAGGGGGGCACCTGGAGACCTAGTTGCTGAGGTAAGAGCTGGGAGGAAAGTGTCAGGTGTGTGTTTCCACAGGAAACATGACAGAATGTCCTGGTCACTTTGGCCACATTGAGCTGGCCAAACCTGTGTTTCATGTGGGCTTCCTGGTGAAGACAATGAAAGTTTTGCGCTGTGTCTGCTTCTTCTGCTCCAAATTACTTGTGGACTCTGTGAGTGGGGGATGGGTCTTGGCCTGGGAGAGGGGTTACTTGGTGGGAGGCAGAGGAGCAGGCCCCAACTGACCCTGCTCTGCTCTGTCTCTAGAACAACCCAAAGATCAAGGACATTTTGGCTAAGTCCAAGGGGCAGCCCAAGAAGCGGCTCACACACGTCTATGACCTCTGCAAGGGCAAAAACATTTGCGAGGGTGGAGAGGAGATGGACAACAAGTTTGGTGTGGAGCAACCTGAGGGTGATGAGGATTTGACCAAAGAAAAGGTAGGTGGGGCTGGCAGACTGTTGGGGGTGGGGGAAGCGATCAGGAGGTGGCGTAGAACGGGTGGCTGGATCTCTGGGCTCTAATGGCCCTTCTCTCTCCTTGGAAGGGCCACGGTGGCTGTGGGCGGTACCAGCCCAGGATCCGGCGCTCAGGCTTAGAGCTGTATGCAGAGTGGAAACATGTCAATGAGGACTCTCAGGAGAAGAAGATCCTGCTGAGTCCTGAGCGAGTGCATGAGATCTTCAAACGCATCTCAGATGAGGAGTGTTTTGTGCTGGGCATGGAGCCACGTTATGCCCGGCCCGAGTGGATGATTGTCACAGTACTGCCTGTGCCTCCCCTCTCTGTGCGCCCTGCTGTTGTGATGCAGGGCTCTGCCCGTAACCAGGTCAGTGGCTTCTGGACTCCGCCTCTCAGCTGAATGGCTAGGTGTCTGAGGGGAGGGAGCCCTGTGGATGGGGGTAGAGGAGTACAGAAGCCACTGGTGGAGTGCATTGTTCATGGATGAGGGACAGATCATCTGAGTGTGAAAATACCCTGCCACGTGCTAGCTGTGTAACCTTTAACAAGGCCCCTAAGGTGGTTAAAGTTCATGAAGGTGCTTCTGTATCTGTGAAATGAGACACCAGGCCTGCTTCCCAGGGTGGTGTGAGTATGAGAGAGGCGCTGGGTGCTGGCACATGTATGCCAAGTGCTCATTGGTAACTAGATTGTGACCCTGTTGACTTCCTACCTCAGGATGACCTGACTCACAAACTGGCCGACATCGTGAAGATCAACAATCAGCTTCGGCGCAATGAGCAGAATGGTGCAGCGGCCCATGTTATTGCAGAGGATGTGAAACTTCTCCAGTTCCATGTAGCCACCATGGTGGACAATGAGCTGCCTGGCTTGCCTCGTGTGAGTCAGCATGCTCCCCACACCCTGTGCCTGAGAGGAAAAGGGATTGGGGCCAGTTTAGGGAGCCAGCATGAGGCCTCTGAGCTCTGGAGGCAGGGCCCATGCTGACTGCTGGGGTGCCCCTACCCTTGTTTCCTCACAGGCCATGCAGAAGTCTGGGCGTCCTCTCAAGTCCCTGAAGCAGAGGTTGAAGGGCAAGGAAGGCCGTGTGAGAGGGAATCTGATGGGCAAGCGAGTGGACTTCTCAGCACGCACTGTCATCACCCCCGATCCCAACCTCTCCATTGACCAGGTTGGCGTGCCTCGCTCCATTGCTGCCAACATGACCTTTGCAGAGATTGTCACCCCTTTCAACATTGACAGGTATGCCTCAGTTTAGAAGCCCTGCCTGGAGTGGTGGGGAAGACATGAGGGGAATAGACTCAGAGTGAATAGGAGGGAGCATTGAAATTTAAGAGCTAGGTTTCCACTTGGGGCTTTGGGATGAAGGGGGGTGATATTTCTGGGAAGTGTTTTGTTCATTGCACCTTTTTCCTTCCTAGACTTCAGGAACTAGTGCGCAGGGGGAATAGCCAGTACCCAGGGGCCAAGTACATCATCCGAGACAATGGTGATCGCATTGACCTGCGTTTCCACCCCAAACCCAGTGACCTTCACCTGCAGACTGGCTATAAGGCATGTAACAAGCTTACCTGAGCAGGAAGCTTTTTGAATGGGGGCTGACTAAACTGGGCCTGCAGAGACTGTCCTGTTTATTTGGATCCAGGCTTATTGACTCTCTTTAAAAGACTATTGCTGTCCTAGGCTAGGTTGTAGCTGCCAGCCACTGCCATTCTGGGTAGGGGTCACACAAACCCAAGGCCAGCATGAGGGATATAATATGGCAAGGAAGAGGGATCCAGGGAGGAACAGAGCAGAAGTCTTTGTTCAAAGTCTCTCTTGATTTTCTTCCCCGACTAAATTCTCTGAGGTTGATGAGTACTGTTCTTAGGTCATCTCTGATAACCTGGTATTTTAGGCCAGGGCCTGGCCCAGAGAGGGTGATTGATCAGTGTTTCAAGTGAAAAAATACCACAGTATCATCCGTTTTATCTCGAATGCATGTCATCATTAGGTCCACCGTCATTTCATTCTTAGCATTCTCTCTTGACTGAGACTTTTCCGCATTTTACCTTCCTAGGTGGAACGGCACATGTGTGATGGGGACATTGTTATTTTCAACCGGCAGCCAACTTTGCACAAAATGTCCATGATGGGGCATCGGGTTCGAATCCTCCCATGGTCTACTTTTCGCTTAAACCTTAGGTCGGTCCCCTGGCTGAGGGAAGTAGGCTGGGGGTTGGGCTACCCCACTGAGCTTTCACTGCAGGTATCTTCCCGACTCTGACTTCCCTCTTTCACTACAGTGTGACAACTCCATACAATGCCGACTTCGATGGGGATGAGATGAACCTGCACCTGCCACAGTCTCTGGAGACTCGGGCAGAGATCCAGGAGCTTGCCATGGTGCCACGCATGATTGTCACCCCCCAGAGTAATCGCCCTGTCATGGGCATCGTGCAAGACACACTCACAGCAGTGCGCAAATTCACTAAGAGAGACGTCTTCCTGGAGCGGGTGTGTGGTCCTGGAGAGGAATTCTGGCTTGAGCAGGCAGAGGGGCCCCAGGGCAGTGAGGCTGAGGTCAGGGAGGAAGAGCTGTGGTTTTTGCCCTGACTTGTTTTGCAAAACCTGCATATGAGACTACCTTTCCTGTGAGGTGGAAGGAAAGAGGATTAGAAAAGATTAGAGGCCAAAAAAGGTGTATGGCTTTAGCTCTCCATTTAATTCCGTAACATGTCATGTAATTTCAGATATTGTCTGGGAAGTAAAGATGAAGGGAAAAATAAATTACCTTGATAAAAAATTTTATCTTTTTCTTTCTTTTTACTTTCACTTATTTCCTAATCATTAAAAGTAACTTGTGCTTAACTGTCACCAAAAAAAGTCTCCTTATGACAACACATTTTTTAATTAAAATTTTGGAAAACATTTTTCTTGGCATCTCTACCTTTAAAATCTGTCTTTCATCCTTGGGCAGGGTAGCCTCCCCTAACATTCCCCAAAAGACCACAGTTCTGAGTTCCCATCTTTTCTTCCTCTTTATCTCATAGGGTGAAGTGATGAACCTCCTAATGTTTCTGTCCACATGGGATGGGAAGGTCCCACAGCCAGCCATCCTGAAGCCCCGGCCCCTGTGGACAGGCAAACAGATCTTCTCCCTCATTATACCAGGCCACATCAACTGTATCCGCACCCATAGCACCCATCCTGATGATGAGGACAGTGGCCCTTACAAGCACATCTCTCCTGGGGACACCAAGGTAGGGCCTGACTTTTGGATGTGTGGGGACAGAGTTTGAACATAGGAGCCTCAGCAAGGGCCTTGAGTGGCTGCTTTGTCTGCAGGTGGTGGTGGAGAATGGGGAGCTGATCATGGGAATCTTGTGTAAGAAGTCTTTGGGCACGTCAGCCGGCTCCTTGGTCCACATCTCCTACCTGGAGATGGGTCATGACATCACTCGCCTCTTCTACTCCAACATTCAGACTGTCATTAACAACTGGCTTCTCATCGAGGGTACGTATAGGGGCTCTTCCCAACCCTCTGAATCTTCTCTCTCCCCCTGCTTATTGCTCTTTTCTCTCCCTTTCTCCTTCCTTTTTGGTTTTGGTGTTCTTCCATCTACTTTCTTAGCTGTGATTCCATCCCGTGTTTCTTGGATGTCCAATGAAGGTGTCGCTGATGTTTCTCCTTATCTTTAGGTCATACCATTGGTATTGGGGACTCCATTGCTGATTCTAAGACTTACCAGGACATTCAGAATACTATTAAGAAGGCCAAGCAGGATGTCATTGAGGTGAGAGGGAAGGCTAGGCAAAGACTGAATAAGAACCTCTCATGGACTTTGAACTTAACATCAACAAGAGCAAAGGGAGTGTCAGAATTAGAGAGAAGGAAAATAGAACAAGGATTGATGTTTCACTAAAAACTCTGCCTTCTCTTACACCTAGGTCATAGAGAAGGCTCATAACAATGAGCTAGAGCCCACCCCAGGGAACACTCTGCGGCAGACATTTGAGAATCAGGTGAACCGCATTCTCAATGATGCCCGAGACAAGACTGGCTCCTCGGCCCAGAAATCCCTGTCTGAATACAACAACTTTAAGTCTATGGTTGTGTCTGGAGCTAAAGGTTCCAAGATCAACATCTCCCAGGTGGGGAGCCTTGTCTTTCCAGATATGGGACACATTGAAGGTTGGGAGGAGGAGGGAAGGTATGTGTTGCGGGCGGGGGCGGGGGGGAGTTGAGGAAAATACTGGGAACTCATATTCTTAAGGCAAAGGGAGTTAGATGCACCCTGCTTTTTATGTTTCCCAGGTCATTGCTGTCGTTGGGCAGCAGAATGTGGAGGGCAAGCGGATCCCATTTGGATTCAAGCATCGGACTCTGCCTCATTTCATTAAGGATGACTATGGGCCCGAGAGTCGTGGCTTTGTAGAGAACTCCTACTTGGCTGGCCTCACACCCACCGAATTCTTTTTCCATGCCATGGGGGGTCGTGAGGGCCTCATTGACACAGCTGTCAAGACTGCTGAGACTGGTGAGGCATTCAGATCCAGGGCCCTTCCATTGGCTGGTACCAGGGAGTACCATAGACTTAGAAGCCCCCTGGGAGTAGGGAATGGGGGTTCTCAAGCTAAAGTCTTCTATTTCCAGAGATATAATTTTGGCCTTTGTGGAAGGAATAGAGATTAAAGCTCAAGAGTTAGACAAGTGCCCTTGTTCTGAATGCTGTATAGCATTTCAGGATAAGGGATAGAGCCTCTGGGTCTCTGTTCTAACCTATCTTATGGAGGCTGGTTCCTAGAGGACTCTGCTTGGCTTGGTTCCATCTGGCGATGGATATGGCTTTCATTAAAAAGCCTTGGGGATGAGGGGCTAATAGCCGGCTCTTTGAGGATCAGGTGGGTTAAGGCACTGGAGTACCCAGTAAGGCTTATCCTGAGATAGAAACGGTTCCTTGGGCTTTGTCATCCTTTTCTTGCCTTGAGTCTAACAGTTGATAACCTCCCTTCAGGGTACATCCAACGGCGGCTGATCAAGTCCATGGAGTCAGTGATGGTGAAGTATGATGCAACTGTGCGGAACTCTATCAACCAGGTGGTACAGCTGCGCTACGGCGAGGATGGCTTGGCAGGCGAGAGCGTTGAGTTCCAGAACCTGGCTACCCTTAAGCCTTCCAACAAGGCTTTTGAGAAGAAGTGAGGAGGTGGCAGGCGGGTGGTTCTCACCCCTGGGACTCAGGGCCAGAGTTGTAGGATTCCCCTCTCCACACAGATTACCTAGAATGAGTCTTGCAGTGGACCTTACCTTTTATAGCCCTTTCCCCACTTGTCTGACAGCAGCTGCACTATGGGAGAGGGTGGATGGAGAGCAGAGATGAGACTCATCACCACTTTGTCCCTGGTGAAGGTACAAAGCAAGTCTAGAGGAGCTGTCACAGGTTCCACTGGCTCTCTTTGGGCCTAGAATTTATATTTTCCTGCCCAGGATTCTTGTCTCCAAAGTCCTGTTTCTGTGGGATGCACACCTTTGGGAGCTTTACAAAGCTCCTATGGGAATCAGGCCCCAGGGCCCAATTGCCCGTTGACCATGCCCTGCCATCTGCAGGTTCCGCTTTGATTATACCAATGAGAGGGCCCTGCGGCGCACTCTGCAGGAGGATCTGGTGAAGGATGTACTGAGCAATGCACACATTCAGAATGAGCTGGAGAGAGAATTTGAGCGGATGCGTGAGGATCGGGAGGTGCTTAGGGTCATCTTCCCAACTGGCGACAGCAAGGTGCGTTTGGGCAGGAAGGGATATGCTAGAGAAGTGCTGCCTCTGAGTGGCTGTCCCTGACTCATGATCCTTCTTTCCTTCCCTCTCGCTTCAGGTTGTCCTCCCCTGCAACCTGTTGCGCATGATCTGGAATGCTCAGAAAATTTTCCACATCAACCCTCGCCTTCCCTCCGACCTGCACCCCATCAAGGTAGTAGAGGGTGAGTACCTGCTTTGGGTCCTCCAGGCCAGGATGGGGTTCAGGAATCTGTTGGCCTATGGTCTAATATGCTTTCACCCTTCATTTGGCCCCCAGGAGTTAAGGAACTGAGCAAGAAGCTGGTGATCGTGAATGGGGATGACCCACTGAGCCGGCAGGCTCAGGAGAATGCCACACTGCTCTTCAATATTCACCTTCGATCCACACTGTGTTCCCGCCGCATGGCTGAGGAGTTTCGGCTCAGTGGAGAGGCCTTCGACTGGCTGCTTGGAGAGATCGAGTCCAAGTTCAACCAAGCCATTGTAAGTGTTTTATTCATCATCTCAGCCTTGTTTTTCTCCTTTGACCTATTGACTTCTCTGGGTTCTGAGAACAGCCCACCTCTGCCCACAATCACCTAATAATAGCTCTCATTCATTGAAAGATTGCTGTGTACCAAGTCTTGTATTTCAGGCTTTATACCTTTATTTCGTAGCAGTCTTAAGATGATTCTAGTAGAGATTGTTAATACCATGTCGTAGAGATAAAAACAGCCTTGGAGAGATGGCGTGACTGTACTGTATGATAGTCAGATAGGAAATAAGTGATATGGCTAGTATATGAAATGAGAGTGTTGTTTTTTTTTTTTTCTTCTTAAAAATGCTTGCTGTGTGTGGAATTCTAAGTTAGGTGGAGGTAGGGAATTGGAGTAAGCAGAAATGAGATCTACAGATACTGGAATATACCATCACTGTCTAAGGATTTTATAGGGTAATAGAAGAAGAGAAGCATTTAATTATAGTCGTACTTCTGAATCCATTTGATCTAAATCCAGTATTATAAATTAAATAATTAACATACATTAGGGTGCTATAAAACATGATTGAAAGAAATGAAAGAAGACTTAAATGGAAAGACATTTCATGTTTATGAATTAGAAAACTTAATATTGTTTAATAGCAATAACCAAAGTGATCTACAGATTCAATACAATCAGTACCAAGTTCCAGCTGCCTTTTTTGCAGAAATTTATAAGCTGTAATTCATATGGAAATGCAAGGGACCCATAATAGCCAAAACAGTTTGAAAAAGAACAAAACTTGGAAGACACACACTTCTCGATTTCAAAACTTAATACAGAGCTGCAGTAGTTAAGACATTGTGCTGCTGACGTAAAGATCCATATATAGATCAGTGGAAGAGGCTTGAGAGTCTAGAAATAAACCATTACGTTTATGGTTACTTGATTTTTGACAAGAGTGCCAGGTCAATTAAATGAGTAAAGGATAGTGTTTTCAACAAATAGTGCTGGGACAACTGGATGTCACTTGGAAAAGAGTAAAGTTGAATTCCTGCCTCACAAAAATCTCAAAATATATTTAAGACCTAAACATGAGAACTAACCTATACAAAAATCTTAATATATTTAAGACCTAAATATGAGAACTAAAACTATAAAACTCTTAGAAGGAAACACTGGGGTAAATCTTAATGGCCTTGGATTAGGCAGTGGATCCTTAGGTATGGCACCAAAAACATGAGCAGCAACAGGAGTAAATAAATTGGATTTCATCAAAATTAAAAATTTCTGTGATTCAGAGACCACCATCAAGAAAATAAAAACACAACACACAGAATGGGAGGAAATATTTGCAAATAAAATATCTGATAAGGGCCATGCAAAAGGACTATTACAGTCTGTGGCCATGCCACCCTGAACACGCCTGATCCCGTCTGATCTTGGAAGCTAAGCAGGGTCGGGCCTGGTTAGTACTTGGATGGGAGACCACCTAGGAAGACTGGGTGCTGTAGGTATTAAAAAAAAAAAAATAGCACTATTACAAATCAACAGTGAAAAGAAAAAAATGTTTAAGGATTTGACTAGAACTTTTCCCTAAAAGAGATATATGAATGACCAGTAAACACATGAAAAGATGCTGTGCATTATTAGCCATGTGGTAAATCAAAACCACAGTGAGATACCACTTCATGCCCACTAGCAGGTGTTGGTGAGGATGTGGAGAAATTAGAATTCTCATACACTACTGGTGGGAATGGTACAACTGCTTTGGGTAACAGTTCCTCAAAAGTTTAAACAGAGTTACGTGACCCAGCAGTTCCATCCCAATATACCCAAGAAAATTGAAAGAATATGTCTACACAAAAATCTGCACTCAAATATTTATAGCAGCATTATTCATGATAGCCAAAGCAGTGAAACAATTTGAATGTTCACTCATTAATGAATGGATACACAAAACTGTTATATCCATACAAGGGAATATTGTTCCATGATAAAAAGTAATAAGCTATCAAGCCATAAGAAACAGTTATGAATCTTAAATACATATTACTAAGTGAAAGAAGCCAGTCTGAAAAGGGTATATACTGTATGATTCTAATTAAAAGGTTCAATTTTATGGTATATGGTTATATCTCAATTAAAATAATGCATTGGGAGCTTCCCATTTAGAAGACTATCACCAAATGAATATTTACATTGTAACTTTTGCATACTTTTAGAAATTTGGGGGTTTTTGGATGGTATATAATACCTTTTTCTGGGTCTAAAGCACATCAGGTACAAAATGGGATGTGTAAATTGAAGCACTGTCTAAGGAAAGGGATGGTCAAATAAGACTGACAATTTTAAGTCTCTCTGCCTTATCCACATGCGTCTGTTCCATGTTGTGTAAGAGCAGAGGATAGTCTCAGTCCTGAGTGCAGCTTGCTGTCATTCATCAGAAGAAGGGTGAGCTTGCTTTTTCTGGTGCTAGCATCTCTTACTCTCTAGGCCCATCCTGGGGAAATGGTGGGCGCTCTGGCTGCACAGTCCCTTGGAGAACCTGCAACCCAGATGACCTTGAACACCTTTCACTATGCTGGTGTGTCTGCTAAGAATGTGACATTGGGTGTGCCCCGGCTTAAGGAGCTCATCAACATTTCCAAGAAGCCAAAGACCCCCTCACTTACTGTCTTCCTGCTGGGCCAGTCTGCTCGAGATGCCGAGAGAGCCAAGGTAGGCCTTGGAGGATGGGCTTCCAGGCAGGAGGAGGAGAGGAATTCTTTTCATTGAATAAAAGGTTTAGGATTCCCTCTACAGGAGGCTTTGAAGAAGCTTTTGGTGCTACCCACTGCTTGTGTTATGAATCCCTTTTTCTTCCCAGGACATTCTGTGCCGCCTGGAACATACAACATTGAGGAAAGTGACTGCCAACACAGCTATCTACTATGACCCGAACCCCCAGAGCACGGTGGTGGCAGAGGATCAGGAATGGGTGAATGTCTACTATGAGATGCCTGACTTTGATGTGGCCCGAATTTCCCCCTGGCTTTTGCGGGTGGAGCTGGACCGGAAGCACATGACTGATCGGAAGCTGACCATGGAGCAGATTGCTGAAAAGATCAATGCTGGTAAGGCTCGGAGTGCCAACCCAGCCCAGGAGTTTTGCCCAGGATCCTCCTTTGTCATGTCATTGCACTCTAGTCCCCAACGAGCCACCCACCCTCACCGCCTTCCATATGCTGGTTCTAATCCCCCAAGGCATCTCTTCTTCACTTCCCCTCTGCACTCCCTTTTCTTTCAGTGTTTCTCCTCTTTCTAGAAGGGTCCTATGAGAAGGAGGGGGGAGCCAAAAGAGCACCCTGTAAGGAGAGAGCTTCAGATGAACAATGACTGGGAAGTACTGTAGATGTGATCTTTCTCATGGCTCCTCACCAGGTTTTGGCGATGACTTGAATTGCATCTTTAATGATGATAATGCAGAGAAGCTGGTACTCCGTATCCGCATCATGAACAGTGATGAAAACAAAATGCAAGAGGTAAATGGGATCCAAGAAGAACTTCATGTGTCAAACATAGGAAGCCATTAAAATGAAAGCAACCTGGACACCACCTAATGTAGGAATGGGTAATGGTGGTTAGCAATGATTTTCAAAACTTTTAGCAGCAAAAATTTTCAAAATCTGAAGTAGCAGTTATTTAGATAAAAAAGATAGTGTTAAAGTGGGGACATTCCCATAGTCCTGTCATTGGCTCTCCTTCCCTGAAGCTCCTGCATGAGAGCCCGGGGTAGATTTGAGGGTAGGTTGGACAGGATTGCTATGTCCTAGGGGAAGTGGTGTGATAGCGGGTGTAATAAGACCCAGGAAAATGTTTGACTAGTGACTTTACTCTGGGCATGGCTCCTAAAAATTGTTCAACAGGTGTGGGTACCTGGTGCTTTAATAATAAAAACCTAGAACTTAACTATTGAACTATTGGAGAATAGGTAAGAAATGTGTGCTTGATGGACTACAGTATACTTTCATTCAGTAAGATTATTTGTCTAGGCAGTAGCAGCCTGGGTGAATACTCAGTGGGTGCCAGAATAAGAGCAGAGAGTGCTATATGCCTTGCTACAGCCCTCAGAGTTGCACGCACACACAAGTGGAAATTGTGTTAGGATTTTGGAGTGTGGGTGCTTTTCTTAGGTTTCTTTTAATGTGAGCATATAAACATGATAAAAAGTAATCTCACTGGAACTGAAGAGGGCAGAGTCTGGGGCCTGACTTGACTCTTGGGTCCCAGAGGAGGCTGTGGTTTGAGTTGAGCCTGGGAAGAGCCTGGAGTATTCCAGAAGTAGTGACTTCACTCTTGTTGCAGGAAGAAGAGGTGGTGGATAAGATGGATGATGACGTTTTCCTGCGCTGTATTGAGTCCAACATGCTGACAGATATGACCCTGCAGGGTATTGAGCAGATCAGCAAGGTCAGCCATTCCCTTCCCCACAGTCCTTCCACCTCCTACTTTTCTTTCTCTCACACCCCCACCCAACCAACTTGAACTCACTATGTCTCCCTCCAGGTGTACATGCACTTGCCACAGACAGACAACAAGAAGAAGATCATTATCACAGAGGACGGGGAATTCAAGGCCCTGCAGGAGTGGATTCTGGAGACGGACGGTGTAAGCTTGATGCGGGTGTTGAGTGAGAAGGATGTGGACCCTGTGCGCACTACGTCCAATGACATTGTGGAGATCTTCACGGTGAGCCCCTTAGAGCTCTACTGTCTGTCCAGTAGACAGAGCCCAGCTGTCTGTCCTGGATTTCTGGCTTGAGACCTGCTCCTTGGGTCTCCTGGCAACAAACAGTTGGATTGTGTGTTCTCACTCACAGGATTTCTTTGGTCAGATTTTTTATGCCTGAATCCACTTTTAAGTCTGGGCTTCACTGACTTTTGGCTGTCCCTCTATGGATCTAGGTGGCGGTAGGAGCCGGGAGCAGAGCTACTCTGTCTTGACCTTTCACCCCCAAACCCCATGCCAGGTGCTGGGTATTGAAGCTGTGCGGAAGGCCCTGGAGCGGGAGCTTTACCATGTCATCTCCTTTGATGGTTCCTATGTCAATTACCGGCACTTGGCTCTCTTGTGTGATACTATGACCTGTCGTGGCCACCTGATGGCCATCACGCGACACGGAGTCAATCGCCAGGATACTGGACCTCTCATGAAGTGCTCCTTTGAGGAAACGGTAATGGCAGAACTAATGAACAGGGTGGAAAGAGGGAGTGCTTTGAGAAAAAGAGTGTCCACCAAAGTGAATGTGCTGTAGGGTGGGCACTGGTGCTGTTCTTCCCTCTGGTGGGTGGGTTGGCTCTGACAAGGGTGGAACAGCCCTGGAGTGCTATGTCGAGGGGGCTAATGGGTAGTGCCCCCTCTTTGGTTGTCAGGTGGATGTGCTTATGGAAGCAGCTGCACATGGAGAGAGTGACCCTATGAAGGGGGTGTCTGAAAATATCATGCTGGGCCAGCTAGCTCCAGCTGGCACTGGCTGTTTTGACCTCCTGCTTGATGCAGAGAAGTGCAAGTATGGCATGGAGATCCCCACCAATATCCCCGGCTTGGGGGCTGCTGGACGTGAGTATGACAGCCTCAGCTGTGTACAGAAATTGGCTGGCTCTTCCAAGGGGAGGCAGTCCATTAATGTTGAGAGGGTGGCTTGTCCCTAAGTGCTATTTCTCATAAGTCACTGTGTACCTTTTATGTAGCCACTGGCATGTTCTTCGGTTCGGCACCCAGTCCCATGGGAGGAATTTCTCCAGCCATGACACCTTGGAACCAGGGTGCAACCCCAGCCTATGGCGCCTGGTCCCCCAGTGTTGGTGAGTGACCCAGCCCAGGAAGAGAGTCCTCTTGGTGGTTCAGGAGATGGATGAGCTGGGTTTGTTGGAACACAGGAGGCTGTGGAGCACTAGAGATGGTGTTGGGCTCCAGCTCTGGTTTTAACTTAATGTTTTTCTTAATTTGCAGGGAGTGGAATGACCCCAGGGGCAGCTGGCTTCTCTCCCAGTGCTGCTTCAGATGCCAGCGGCTTCAGCCCTGGTTACTCCCCTGCCTGGTCTCCCACGCCAGGCTCCCCAGGCTCCCCAGGCCCCTCAAGCCCATACATCCCCTCACCAGGTGAGTTTCCCCTGTCTGTCAGGGCAAGTTTATTTTCTCTCTGATCTTTCCTTTGGGCTTGTCTATCCATCATTTAACTCCTTTTGATTTCTTTCCCACAGGTGGTGCCATGTCTCCCAGCTACTCCCCAACATCCCCTGCCTACGAGCCCCGCTCCCCTGGGGGCTACACACCCCAGAGTCCTTCCTACTCCCCTACTTCACCCTCCTACTCCCCTACTTCTCCGTCCTATTCTCCAACCAGTCCCAACTATAGTCCCACGT
>NW_024352783.1:388598-511864 GCF_902729225.1 Pteropus medius
CTCACCAACGTCACCCAGCTATTCTCCCACCTCCCCCAGCTACTCACCAACATCTCCTAGCTATTCTCCAACATCACCAAGCTACTCACCAACTTCCCCAAGTTACTCACCCACCAGCCCTAACTATTCTCCAACCAGTCCCAATTATACCCCGACATCACCCAGCTATAGTCCAACATCACCCAGCTACTCACCTACTAGTCCCAACTATACACCGACAAGCCCTAACTACAGCCCAACCTCTCCAAGCTACTCTCCAACTTCACCCAGCTACTCCCCCACCTCACCAAGTTATTCCCCTTCAAGCCCACGCTACACACCACAGTCTCCAACCTATACCCCGAGTTCTCCCAGCTACAGCCCCAGCTCTCCCAGCTACAGCCCTACCTCTCCAAAGTACACCCCAACCAGCCCTTCCTACAGTCCAAGCTCACCAGAGTATACCCCAACCTCTCCCAAGTACTCACCTACCAGCCCAAAATATTCTCCCACTTCTCCCAAGTATTCTCCTACCAGCCCCACCTATTCACCCACCACGCCGAAATACTCACCAACATCTCCTACTTATCACCAATCCTCCCTGCTTGCTAACACCCCAACCTCCCTGCTACTCACCTACTAGCCCCACTTACCCCACCTCCCCCAAGTACTCACCCACCAGCCCCACCTACTCACCCACCTCCCCCAAAGGCTCTACCTACTCGCCCACTTCCCCTGGCTACTCGCCCACTAGCCCCACTTATAGCCTCACCAGCCCAGCCATCAGCCCAGATGACAGTGATGAAGAGAACTGAGGGTGAGCAGGGTGAAGCAGCAGCTGGCTAGGGCAAACAGCAACCTGGTGGTGCTCTGCAGTCCTCTCACCTCCTTCATGGAGTGCAGGCCCCTAGCCTAGCTCCCTTGTACATATCCCCTTGTGACAAAGTTACCTGTTGAAGTTCTGGTCCCATTTCCAGTGAGGTTTTTTTGTCTTGTTCTCCACTGTGCTGTTGTCTCAGAACCCACTCACCTGGCTGTGATGTTCTTCCTATCCCAACTACCCAGACCTGTCCCCAAATTGAGGATTGCTTTTTGCCTATGGCTTGATTGGGGGCAAAGGGTATTTTAATTTCTTAGTTCCTGCTCTGGTTCTTTACATCCAGTCTTCAAGAAGAACAAAGCTAAAGCTGCCTTTTGTCTGTTATTTTATTTTTTGAAGTTAAAATAAAGTTTACTAATTTTGATCAAAAGTGTGTACATCGAGTACTTTATTTTGAGGCAAGACTACCTACCCAGGCCCCTGTTTCCTGCCTAGGCCGCTGTGCCATTTATTGTGCTTTAGCTGCTTCCTGTAAAGGGGCAGGAGAGAGGCAGGAAAATGAGCAGATGGTACATTCACCCATTGAACAAACACCTATTATGTCCCATGCAGTGTTCTGTCTTGGGTTTGTGGTAAAACAGATAACAGCCCTAATCTTTCATTAAAGGAATATTGAACATAACAGATTTTTAACCTGTTTTACTGATTACCATAATATGTAATTTGGAAAAGTATAGGAAGGTGTACAAAAGCAGAAAAATTATCACCAACCATCAACGTGGTAACCAGGAGGCAAGTTTTCTTTTGGTATTTTTCCTACATGTTTCTCAAGTCACTTCTAATCAGGCTTTTGTCCTGGAACTGACAATGAGAAGATTATGGTTAATAGATTTTAAAGGTGAAGTTAAAGGATTGGGGGATAATTTGCTGTTTTTAGTTGGCCATTTCATAATTTCTTTTATTATTAGCAGCTTCTTAATGTGGGTACCAACATTATGTATTCTCTGCAAGTTATTTTTGGAGATATTTTTAATTCATTTTTTTTTTGAAATATTTAAAAGAAAAGGAAGTGATATGGCCAAGATCTGTTAATTTATCACCAAGGTTATAGATAATAATATTTTGTCATATTCAGATCTTAAATTGTTTTGAAAGAAATGACTTGTTTTTTATGTTTATTATAACATCTCCAAGCACTATAGAAAAAAAAATCTAATCCCATTACCAAGAAACTAGTATCGGCAGTTGGTGAACATAAGTCCAGACATCTCTTTCATTATAGAATGATAGAACTTGTTTAATAAGAATGGGATTATTTGCATATCATTTTGAGTTTGGGCTGCTGTAACAATATCAGACTGGCTTATAGACAACAGAAGTTTATTTCTCACAGCTCTGGAGGCTGGGAAGTCCAAGATCAAGGTACTGGTAGATTTGGTGCCTGGTGAGGGTTTGCTTTCTGGTTCACAGATGGTCATTTCTCACTGTGTCCTCACATAGTGGAAGAGGCAAAGGAGCTCTCTGGAGTTTCCTTTATAAGGACACTAATTCCATTCATGAGCATTCTACCCTCATGACCTAAGTACCTCCCAAAAGCCCCACCTCCAAATACCATCACATTGGAGATTAAGTTTCAATATAAGAATTTTTGGAAGACAGTCTATAGCATATACTATTGAATAAATTCAATAATTTTTTAGAAGAAAGGGAAATATGAATTTGCTGGATGTCATATTCTGCTATTTGTCCATAAGAAATATTCCTAAAAGGTCTCTCTAGCATTAAAAAAATACATTATGAAAACTTGAGAAGTTGGTAATGTTAGGCTATTTTTAAAAACATTGAAAGTTTAGATAGTATGGATTTCCCACCATAGTACTGTGTTCTCCCTGTGTTTGTTTGTTTGTTTGTTTATTACTATTTTTTAATGTGCTTTAAAAGAATAAAATGGAACACCTGTATGCTCTTGCCCAGTTTACGAAATTGAATCTTGGTGTCCCTTATATGCTCCTTCCTTAGCATGGTCACCTCTCTTCCCTAGAGGTAACCACTATCTTGAATTTCGTGTTAATTGTTCTTCCTTAAGAATGTTAATATTTTTGAACATGTAAATGAAATCACACTATATATCCTTTATGACATGCTTCTTTTAGTCAACATTAAGTTTGAGAGATTCACTCATGTTGAGGTTTATAGCTATCCATTAAGTTTTACTATAGAAGAGGCTATTACATTGTTTATATTTGCTACTGTTGATGGATGTTTATTGCCACCATGGCAATTCCTGTACCTGTCCAATGTGCACACATGCATGGGTTTCTCTAGGGCGTAGCCTGGATAGGGAATTGCTGAATTGGATCATTGGGTGTATGCTAGGTAATAAATTGTGTTCCAAATGATTCTACTGGTTTAGAATCCCACCAAGCAGTGAAAGAGAATTCCCTTGGTCCATAATCTCTTTAATATGTGGTATTGCCCAAATTTAATTTTTTTATCTATGTATTTGGTGCAAAATAGTATTTTCTTATGCTTTTAATTTGCAATTCCTGAATTACCAAGGAGGCTGAGCATGTTATGATAAATGGTCAGCTGTTTTCTATGAAATGCATTTCTCTTTTCCCATTTTTTTCACTTTGGTTGTCTCTTGTGATTGATTTGTAGGAGATATTTATACATTTTTAGATACTAATCTTTTGTCAACTATGTTGCAGATAACCTTCCAATTTAATGGTTTGGCTTTTAACTGTACATGGTATCTTGCGTTCTTATTGTAGTTGAATTTACCAATTTTTAAAATGGTTTGTGTTTTTTTGTATGTTGTTTAAGAAATTCATCCTTATTCTATACAATAGTCTTCTGTATTCTCCTTCAAAAGTTTTATAGTTTGGCCTTTTACTTTCAGGTTTTTAATCCACCTAAAATTGGTTTTTATTTGGTGGGAAGAAAGGATCAAATTTCATTATTTTCATTAGTTTCACATAGATAACTAGTTGTCCCAGCATAGTTTATCTTATCTGCCTAAATTGTTTTCATGTGTACTTAGTTTGTTTCTGGGTTCTTTGTTCCTTTAGTCTATTTCCTTTAGTCTCTTCCACATCATTTTGAATTGCTACTGTATTTTGAATATCTGATAAAGTAATTCCTTCACTTTGTTCTTTAATATGTTTTGGCTATTTTTGGCCCTTTGTTCTTTTATAAAATATTTATATCTAGCCTATAAAAATAACCTAGCAAGGATTTTTGTTAAAGTTTCATTAAATATATAGATCAGTGGGGAGGACCTTCCTACATTGAGTTTTATTATCCTAAAATATGGTATATCTCTCCATTTATTTAGTTTTCTTATGTTCTTTAATAAAATTGCATAGGTTTTCTTCATAGTTTATACTTCTTTTATAAATGCGTTCCTAGATTCTTTATATTTTTTATTGATATACAGTATTTCTATACCTCATTTTTTAGAATCTTGATGTACAGAAATGAAATAACTTTGTATGTTATAAATTTTATATCTAGCAAACTCCTTAATTGCGTAATAAGCTATTAATTTGTTTTTCTTTGTTTTGTTTTGTATATAGACAATCATTTATACACATAATGCCAAGTTTGTTTCTTCCTTTCCAATTATTAAAACTTTCATTTCCTGTGTTCGGTACTCTGGAAAATTTGTATAAGTTGTTAACCAAAAGAATAGCTCATCTTTGTCTGCTCTTGGTCTTAAAAAACAATGCTTTCATTGTTTCACCATGAAGTATGATGTATGCTACAGTTTTTTTAAACTTTTAACAATTTAAGGAAGTGCCCCTCTATGTCTAGTTTGCTAAAAGATTCTTATGAATGAATATTAAATTTTATGAAAAGTTTTTTTCCCAAGGGTTTACTAGCCTCAAAGTTATTTGGGATTATTCCCTCATTATCTCTTTTTTTCAGGGTATGAAATTATCTGTTCTCCAAACATTTGGTAACACTCACCTGAACTGGTTAGGGTCAGATGCTAGGTGTTTTGTTTGTGGGAAGATAGTTATATACTGATTCAAGTTCCTTAATTAATTATAGGACTAACCATGTTTTCTATTCTTAGTTTTAATTGTATTTTCATAGAAACTTATTTTCAAATAAAGTTATTCATAATATCTTTTTTTATTACCTATTTTAACTTCTTTTCTTGAGTTATGTCACCATTTTGTCTCCTGTATTGCTTATTTGTTTTCCATTTATCTAGCCATTTTTCCATAGGGTTGTCAGATTTTTTCTTTAAATGAGCTTTTGACTCTATTAATTCTATTATATGTTTGAATTCTCATTAATTAATTTCTGTTCTTAGTTATATTATTTTCTGCCTTTCTACTTTCTTTGGGCTTATTTTTCTATTCTTTTACTGGTTTCATTAGCTTTTTAGCTATAAACAGTTACACTATTTTTTAGACATTAAAAGGAAAACAATAGTCTTTTATATTTACCTAGATATTTAGCATCTCCTATGCTCTTCCTTTCTGAAAGTCTGATTTTCCCCCTGGTGTCGTTTCCCTTTGGCCTGAAGTTCTTCCTTTAGTATTTCTTATAGAGCAGCATTGCAGGTGATAAATGATCTTGGTTTTCTTTTATCTGAAAATGTGTATTTCCACATTCATTCCTAAAGAATATCTTCACTGTATAAAAGTCTGGTGTGACAGGTTTATCTTTTCTTTTAGAACTTTCAAGATGTCCTACTATCTTCTGGCCTTCATAGTTTCTGATAAAAATGACTCATTATTTCCTTGTGTTATTTTTCTCTGGATGCTTTCAAGATTTTTTTTTTTTTTAATTATTGCTTTTCAGTAGTTTGACTTTGATGTACCTAGGCATAATTTTCTTATTTATCCTGTTTGGGTTTCCCTGAGATTTTTGATTTTGTAAATTTATATATTTCACCTTATTTGGTAAGTTTTCAGACATTCTTTTAAATATTTTTTTCTGCCTTATCCTTTTCTCTTATTTTCTATCAATAACATTCATATTGGACATTTTCATTTTTCCCCACATGTCCCTGAGGCGCTTGTTCACTTTTTCAATCCTTTTTTTTTCTTCTTTTTCTTCTTTAGATAATTTCTATTTATCTATCTTCAAGTTTACTGAATTTCTTCTGTCATCTGCTATTAAGCCTATTCAGTGAACTTTTCATATCAGATGCTATATTTTTCAGTTTTAGACTTTTCATTGGTATATACAGCTAATTTTCATTATTTTTTATAGTTATACAATCGCTGCAAACATTGAATTAGTGAATACTGAACTACTAGGATAAATACAGGGTTAGGTTCCTGCAAGCTTCTGGTCATATTTTCATCAACTAATCAATATATAACATTGTTTTAAGTGTGTTTCTGTTTAAAGAGATCTTATTTAATATATTTTTTATTCATTATCACTGAACTCATTGCGAAAAGCATCATGAATATTGATTTTGGCCTTACAAATAAATTTTGACAAGTAGGCAAATTTGAAAATATGAATCAGCAAAGAAGGATTGAATGGGTGTGTGTATGTATTTATGTGTATGTATGTTCCTTCTTGCTGTTGAAATTTCTTATCTTTTAACTAATTGTAAGAGTATATTTGTTTACCTTATTGAACATAGTTATAATAGTTGTTTTAAGTCTTTGTATAATAATTCCAAACTTTATCTCAAGGTTGACTTTGGTTGATTTGTCTCTTCCCTTTTGAATGGGTTATATTTTTCTGGTTATTTATATATAAAGTAATTTTGGATTATATTTGGACATTGTCAATATTATAGTGACTCTGGATTCTATAATATTATTCCAAAGACTGTGTGCTTTTATTTTATTAGGCAATTAACTTCGTTAGACTCAAATTGCAAATACTGACTCATCTGTGATAGATAGCAAGGGTAGTTTTTGAGTTCAGTTATTTCAGCTTTGTTCTGACCCCACAGGGGTATTTCTCATACTCTAAGGGCCCTGTCTAGCTTAACACCATTTCTGCTAACAATGGGCTGATGATCCTTGTCAATAGAGGATCTGCGTTACCAGATCCTCTTTTGGGACAATTATCAGGATTTAAGGAAGAAGGCCCCTCGCAGAAAGGAGGGAAGAAAACTAGGTTTACTAAAAAGATTAAGAACACTGCGAGAGATATCCCTTATCATTTCCTGCTAAAAGATTAAGAATTTTACAAGTGATGTCCCGTATCAATGAATCTAATTGCTTTTCCTTTGTATGAAATCTGTGTTTTCTCTGGCTATTTTTAAGGTAGCCTTTCCTTGGTGCATCACAATTTCACTATCACATGTCTAAATATGACTTCCTCTATTTATCATAGCCCTCTTGTGATATTCTGGGCTTTCCAGATATAAGGGTTAATATCTTTCAATAATTATGAAAAATATTACCTTTTTTCCATTCTCTCTAATTTCTCCTTCTGGAATTCTGCTTAGATATATATTAGGCTTTCTGAATCTAACTGTCCATGTCTCTTAATCTTTTTTTGTTTTCTGTCACTTTATCTCTCTTGAATATATTCAGATCTATTCTTTGATTCACTGTTTTCTTTAGTTAAACCTATTCTGTTTATTTTATCCATTGAGTTATTTTTAATTTTTATATTTTTTTCCTTTCTAGAAGTTCTGTATGGTTCTTTTCAAATCTGCTTAGTTACTCGTTATAGCATCTTATCTCTTGTTCAAATTTTCAAGCATTTTTTAAATTCACATAAACATATCCTTCAGGTTAGGCTAGGTTATGTGGTAACAAACAACCTGAACACCTTAGTGGCTTAAAACAATGATTTTTTTTCCCCAGTGAAGGTTTGCTGAACCTGTGTTCTATGTCATTGTCCTCATTCTGGGGCCTAGGCTGATGGGGCAGCACTGTCTGGAACTTTGTTGGTTGTAGTGGTAGAGGAAGAAAGAAACTGGTGAAGCTCACTGGTTTTAAAAACTTCTGTAGAAATGGGAATTTGAGCACAAACAGTGGAAAGGCTGAATTGTGGTTTCAGGTTCTCAGGAGAGATTATTTTCTTCTTTTGTTCAAGGTGAAGGCAGGCACCCTGTCTCTCTCCTCTAAAATGGTTTTTTGTTTTTATTTTTATATGCCTTTATACTGAGGTCATAGGAGGTCTCAACCATATGCAGAAATCTCTCACTATCTTGGTAGGGGGAGCCCTAAGCTTTATCTCCTGTCCTCTGCATCCCAGAAAACAATCTGTGTCAAGGTCTCCTGCGTTTCACAAACTCTTGGGAGAAAAACTGACTTTGGAACTCCCTTATCTCCTAGGCTTCCTGATTTAATTTCATGTTTGGCCTCTGGAAGAATACTTTTTTTTTTTTTAAGTAAGTTTATTTATTGGGGGGTGCAACCACTTATCCACTTTATTTTTTAAATATTTAACTGAGATATAATCCACATACCAGAAAACCCTTTAAAAGTATATAAATTAGTATTTTGTAATACACAGTTATACAACTATCACCATTATCTAATTTCAGAACATTTTCATTACAAAAAAAAATTCTGTATCCATTAGCAGTCCTCCCCATGTCAACCTTCTCCCAGTCCTTTACAGCTACTCTCTATTTGTATGGATTTGCCTATTCTTTGTTTTTTTTTTTTTAAATTTTAATTTATTTCTTTTTTATTTTTTATGGTGACATTGGTTAACGAAATCCAATAAGTTTCAGCTGTACACTCTGGAAGAATACTTCTATTTGTGCCAGCTCAGCAGTGTTTTCTTTTGTTGTTTTTGTTGTTTTACAAAATATTTTATTCTGAATTTTACTCTTTTCAATTAGGAGAACTATTTAGGATATCTAGTGTGCTGTACAGCCATTCTACCTCCTGATTATGGCTTTTATGCTTTCTATTTTGTCAGGCCTTATAATATTTACTTTCTGTTCTGTACATATAATCCAGTTATATAGTCTTACTTATGTTTTAAATGGCTCATCTGATAAAATAATATTGAATGTCAACTCTAATTGAAAAAATAGATAAATGTCTCATCTGTAGTCTTCTTACCACTGCTTCTCCACTGTCATCTTTTTTTATTTATCTCTCTAGTACATTTTTCAGAAAGGGTTCATAATTGTTTTTGTTATATTCCCTGAATTCTCTTATTTTTTAAAATATCTTCCTGTAGCCTTTAAAATTGAAGCATATCTGGCTGGATATTTTTTCCTTCAGGATTTTTGTAAAAATCAACATTGGTTGATTTTTGTATTAGGATTCTCCAGAGAAACAGAACCAGTAGGATGATCTATATAAAAGGAGATTTACTATGAGGAATTGGATCACGGAATTATAGAAGCTGAGAAGAACTATGATCTGCCATTGCAAGCTGGAGACCCAAGAAAGCCAGTGGCGTGATTTAGCCTAAATCCAAAGGGCTGAGAACAAGGGAAGCTTATGGTGTAAACCTAGTCCGAAGGCAGAAGATGAGAAGAAATGTCTTACTCAGCTCAAGCAGTGAAGCAGGAAAGAAAAGGGGCAAATTCCTCCTTCCACAGCCCTTTGCTCTATTAAAGCCCTCAATGGGATGGATAAGGCCCACCCACATTGGGGAAGACCATCTACTTCACAGAGTCCACCGATTCAAATGCTAATCGCAACTAGAAACACCCTCACAGACACACCTAGAAATAATGTTTAATCAGGGCACCCCTTGGCCAGTCAAATTGACACATAAAATTAACCATGACAAGTCCACTTATAGTCAACTTGGCACCCATATGTACCTCCTTAGATTATACTTAATATCCAATAAAGACAATAACAAGGTTGTAATTCTGCCTAACATGATACAACTGTCCCATATACAACTGAAATACACTAACCCCTTCCTCCAAAGAGGAAATAAAGTCCTTGAATTATGTTTACTCTTCTCATTAATATCCCATAACTAAAATACTATGATATAAAATCAATAATACCTAAATGCTATGATATAAAGTCAATATGCTTCATGTTACATGATAAGGGAATAAGAGAGGAGAAAACAAAAATAGATATATACCCACACAAATGTGTCCATAACAAAATAAGGAGGAAATATTCATAACAATTACAGTCCTCATTACTGTAACTGGCCATGTGATTATAGCTGGTATTTATAACTACCTTCTTCTACCACCCATTGTGTATTTCCTTTGCCTTCAGCAAGCACCTCAGATGGTGAAGGTTCTTTACCTAGGAGAGTAACCCAAACCTTCATTCCTGAAGGGTCTAGGCCATTACTCTTCCTTGGATTAGACTGTAATTTTCTATTGACTTTAATCACAGGGCATGGTAATACTAAGAGATGCCCTGTATTTCAGACATACTTTCCTCACCTCCATTGTGAAAGTAGTCCAATTCCCACTTAGTGGTCAGGATCAATCACCCCACCCAGCCAACACCATAACTCCCTTCTTTGTCTGTTGATTCAGAGGCATGAGGAGCCCAAAGTGTTTGGGTGGCAGTCTTAACTTCCAATTCAATAGAATCGTTGTTGTATCTCCTGGTGGAAACAACCCTTCCTCTGGAATTAAAACCGCTAGGTTAGCAAGGCATAAAGTCACAGGAAAGGAAGCAAAATTTTTGTTAGTAAGTTATTAAGGGTAATAGTGAGTGGAGCCACTCCCATTTCTACCCCTTGATTCCTTGACCTGTGAATCCTGGCTATCAGTGAAATAGTACTACATATTAAATGCTGAGTCAGAACATATATATAGGCTCTTAGAGAATCTTGTCCCAGCCCTACAAGGTGGTGCCGCCAAGCTGTCATTGTAACTGAATTTTCAGAAGGCCATTTCACCATTCTTTCAAACCAGCTGCTTCAGGATTTTGGGGAATATGGTAAGATCAGTGGACTTCATGAACATGGGCTCAGAGCTACACTTCTTTTGCTGTGAAGTGAGTTCTTTGATCAGAAGCAATATAGTATGGAATACCATGACATATGAATAAGTTGTTCTGTAAGTCCATGGATGGTAGTTTTGCAGAAGCATTGCATGCAGAGAAGGCAAAGCCATATCTGGTGTCTATTCCAGTAAGAAAGAATAAATTACTACCCCTTCCACAATAGAAGCTGTCCAATGTAATCAATCTGCCAGTATCTCTATCACTGACATTTAAGATACCATTGGATCTTCTAGATAATTTGGCCCAAGTGGCAGAGCAGCTTGCACAGCAGTCTGGACTTGTTGCACAACCTTCTCTTGTTCTGGGCCCCACACATAACAGCTTTTTGGGTCACTCAGTAAATGGGCCAAAGGAACACACCCAGATGAGGATTGTATTGCCTCCAAAATTCAAAGAGGCCCACTAAGCATTGTATCTCTTTCTGGATTGTAGGAGAGACCAGATGCAACAACTTGTCCTTCACCTTAGAAGGAAATCTCAACATATTCTGCACCACTAGACCTCTAGAAGGCCCCTGAATTTTAATTGAATTTCTCACCCTCTGACACACAAATGTCTTATTAATAAGTCTAGAGTAGTTGCTACTTCTCGCCCCCTAGGTCCAATCATCATAATGTCATCAGTGTTATGGTCCAGTGTGATATCTTGTGGAATGGAAAGATGATCAAGATTCCTGCAAACACAATTATGACTTAGGGCTAGAAAGTTGACATACCCCTGAGGTAAGACAATGAAGATGTCTGGCTGGCCTTGCCAGCTGAACACAAACTGTTTTTGGTGGACCTTATGGACAGGAATAGAGGGAAAGGCATTTTCTAGATTGAGAGCTGCATACCAGGTACCATGGGATGGGTTCATTTGCTCAAGCAATGAAACCACATCTGGTACAGCAGATGCAATTGGTGTCACCACCTGATTAAACTTATGATAATCCATTGTTATTATTACTTGATTTTTGTGTTAGTCAGGGTTCTCCAGAAAAACAGAATCAGTATATATATATATATATATATATATATATATATATATATATATATATATATACACACACACACACACACATACATACATACATACACACATATACATAATATATATACATACATATTTATATATATATGAAGATTAATGATGAGGAATTGGCCTACATGATTGTGAGGCTGAGAAATCCTACAGTTTGCCATCTGCAACCTGGAGACCCAAGAATGCCAGTGGTATAATTCAGTCTGAGTCCAGATGCCTGAGAACCAGGGGAGCCGATGTAAATCCCAGTCCAAGAGCAGGAGAAGATAAGATGTCCCAGCTCAATTCAAGTGATGCAGGGGAAAAAAAGGGGGTGAATTTCTCCTTCCTCAGCATTTTGTTCAATTCGGCCCTCAGTGGATTAGATGATGCTGAAGTAAACCAAAGTTTTGCTACCCTAAAGTTGTTTTCTGGGATATTGATTTTATGTTGGTTATTAAGAAATGAAAGACTCAGAAAGAACCTTTGACCTTCCCTGTTTCCTGCCCAAGAGATTCAACTAGAAAGGTCTGTTTCAGGAAAGAGATCTTAGGATGTTCACCTTAGCCTAATTTGAGTTAAATATAGTAAATAGGAGGGTTTAGGCAGGGACCTGTTAGCCTAGATACCCCATGTCCCACTGTTTCTGAGTTGCCTAGAGAGTGTTTGCCTGCCATGTGTGTTTACTCTTCCTCAACTACATGTAAATCACCCATTCTCTGTCCCCTTCTTTTCTCCTTTGTCCATAATGTCATATATACCCTATGTTGCCTCACTGTCTCTGGAATTTTCATGCTTATGTGAAATCTCACATGTATGTATTAAAATTTGATTTTCTCCTATAAACCTGTTTCAGTTAATTTGATTATTAGCCCAACTAGAAGAACTTAGAATGTAGGAGGAAAAGTGTTAAGTTTTTTTAGCCTCAACAATTCCCATCTGCATTGGAGAGGGCAGTCTGCTTTACTCAATCTGTTACCTAACAGAAAGAGTTCATCCACTTGGCACTAGCAGAGCCAAACACTAAGCACTAAGAATTGCTGTGGAGAAATATTTTATTTTATTTTATTTTATTTTATTTTATTTTATTTTATTATTTATTATTTTATTATGAATGATGCCACTCAGGAGAATGGGAAGCTAGTGCTCAAAAGCCCAAACTCCCTGATGGCATGTAGATTATAGAATATATAGGGCAAAATCACAAGACATCCTGGGTTAGGAGGTTCTGGGTCATGCTGGGAGCTGATTGGTCTGAGGTGAGGTAAGGGTAATAAGTCATTTCTTAAGGTCTTGAGGACAGTTCTGAGGTTTGTTCTTGTGTCCCTCTATCTAGTTTCATGGGAAAGTAGCCAAGGGGTTGGTCCACCTTTCGGCTAAGGTACTGAAATAGAACTTAGGTCAAGATGTTATCTTTAGCTTGTCAGAGGTCTGGACCTTACGACCATTAGGCAGGTCCAGGCTAGTGTCTTCTGCTGCCTCTGGGGTTGCTGATTATCTAGGGGAAAGGCTAGGTCTCTGAGGGTTAGTTCTTTTCCAAGTTCTTTTCTTTTTTTCAACTGAGGTGAAATTCATAAAGCATAAAATTAACCACTTTAAAGTATACAAGTCAGTTGCATTGAATACATTTATAATGTTGTGCTACCACCACCTCTAGTTCTAAAACACTGTCATTACCCCAAAGGAAAACCCTGTACCCATTAGCAGTCAATCCTTAATCTCCTTTCTTCCATCCCCTGACAACCACCAATTTGCTTTTTTTTGTCTATAATCTTGGTATTTTTGCATGGAAGATGACATGCTAATTCTGAAATTTGTAGTGAAGGGTGAAGGGCAAAGAATAGCCAAGATACTTGTGAATAGAGGAGTAAGAAAGGAGTTAAATATCAAGATTTATTTTTAAACTATTGTAAATAAGATGGCTTTATACTTTTAGAGAGTTAGACATACTGAAAAATAGAATAGAGAGCACAACTTTTTTCTATATTTTTAAAAAATAAGTTTTCATCCAGGAGAAATTGTCATCACTTGGAAACTGTCATCGCTCAGAGCCACAGAGACCTTCATCTCAGTTTGAGTTATGGTTAGATTTATTGTGCCCTTTCCTTTTCTCTGTTTCTTAGATCATGTCTGGAGAACCCCAGTTGCACTACAGGCATGGGTTGAGCACTTAAAAGCCATTAGGCTGCTCACCGCTAGAAGACTCCCATGGTAGGATAACTTGGTCATGGACCAGGATAGTTCTGCATTAGGCATCCCGCCAAGCTCAAAACAATGTCTGCGCACCCAGACACATAGTAAAAGCACACTCATTAACTCCCTTCTCCTTCATCTGCGACAATCACTCCTACTCCTGACGGTTCATTTTCTGGGCCTCCTAGACTGGTCTTACTTTACTTTGTCACGGCTTCCTCCCTCTCCTCTCTACTTTCTAGCCTCAACCTCCTGTCTGTGCCTTCTCGGGACCATTTGTTGCTGTCTTCTCCCACTTAGCTGGTCCTAATGCTCCCTTAGTTCTTTTTTGCCTTAGTCAAATCGCAAGGACCCTAGAGTTCTGCCTCTTCTGTAATCAATCTTTCTGGTTCTCACACTGGTCTTATCTAGTCCTCTCCTGTCCTGATCTCCCCCTCTATGAGATCATTCTGTATCTTGTTTGCCATGTCCTCCTCTGCGGTCCACGATGTCCCCAGAATTCAGAGACGGAATTTGGCACAAACTGACCTCTCTAGTAAGAATGTGGACTTTTGTCCAATCTGTTTTATCTACTCAGGGCCTCGAGACCTCTCCATACTGTGTCCAGATCCTAGCCCTCCTCCATCCTTACTCCAGGCCATTACCCAAGAATCTGAGTACCGCCTTAAAAGGAGGGCGGGCCTCCTCTTTGCTCTGTCCCATGCCATCCAGCCCACTGACCCTTCAGCCTTCCCTTGCCTGGGACCCTCCCTTTTTTATTAAACCCCAGAGCCACCAGGGGTTAAGGCCTGGACACCTTCTGGACCACCCAGGGTGGTCCAACCCGGGGAAGCCCAGGAGCTATTGGTTAAGCTACTGTTGAGGGACACTCTGATGCTTAGCTTAGTCTCCTAGTCTGTTGACTGGATGATAATGGTTGGGGGATGCCCTTGCCCTTGAAATCTGGTCTCCTAGTTCTAGTTCTCCCATTCCAGGCACAAGGGGGAACACTTCATCTATACCTAAAGACTCACTTCTCAGCTGCATTCTAAAGAATTGGAAGGCCTTTAAGCTAGATGGCAGACAGCAGAAGAAGCTGGTCTTCTTCTGTAATATGACCTGGCCCCAGTACAAACTTGAGGATCAAGAGGTTTGGCCTGAAAATGGAACCTTAAACTATAACACATCTTATAATTAGGGAAAATGGACCAAGGTCCCCTATGCCTAGGTCTTTATGACCCTATATCAGGACCCAATAAAGCAAGGCTTCTGTAAAATCTGTTACTCCCAATCCTCCTCTGTTACTCCCCCACCAGACAGCACAGACCTCCTCATTGACCCTCTCCTCTCAAGGCTGCTATTGCCCAGGCAGGAGGGAAGAGGAGACTAGGGGGCCATAGACTCCTCAGCCACCCTCCACTTCCTCTAGTTCTCTTACATCACCCACTCCTTATGCCCCCATATATCCCCTTTACCAGAGGAACTGGCTGGACCCAGCCCCACAGGACATCCCCAGGGTGGAGACTCTTACCACCCAGAGTCCACTCAAACTGTCTGCTCAGGGAAGTAGCGAATGGGGAAATGGGAACCCTCAGAGTCCAAGTCCCATTTTCTGTGACTGATCTTGCCCAATATAAAAATCAAACTGGGGTGTTTCTCTGAGGACCTAAGTAGATTTCTTGATGAATTTCAGGCCTTAGCAATGTTCTTTGATCTGACATGGAAGAACATCCAAGTAGTCATATCTACTTGCTACACCCCCAGAGGAAAAACATAGAATTTGGCTTGAGGCCCAGATACATGCAGATAAGATGGCTACTGCCCAACCAGATAGGCATCCAGTGGGAGCAACTGCAGTCCCAAGTCAAGACCCTGACTGAAATTATCAGGCAGAGCAGAGAGATTTAATAAAGAGAGACTATATGATACTTTGCTTAATCGAAGGGATTAAAAAGGGCATAGTTAAGCCAGTTAACTATGATAAGATCAAGGAGGTGATCCAAGACTGGAGAAAAAAAATCCAGCCTTATTTCAAAGTTGGCTAGTGGAGGCTTTCCAGAGATTTGCTAATATCGATCCCCCTCCCCTGACGGTCTGTCTCTGCTCAGCCAACACTTTATTAGCCAGTCTGCTCCTGACTGACATCAGGGGAAAACTCCAAAAGCTTCAATATGGCCCTCAGACTCGATGGTTTAATTATTACACACAGCCTTTGGAGTCTTTAACAGTAGAGATCAGGCTGAGGAGGATAAAAGGACCCAGCATGAGACCAGACAGACTAAACTGCAGGCTCCAATGATGGCAGTTAACCATCAATGCTGCCTTGCAACCTCAGGGCCACTCTATAGAAAACAAGAGACGTGCAAAAGGGATGACCCCTACAGCCCTGAAGGGGCCTTGCTTTAACTGTGGAACACCAAGACACTGGAGCAACCAGTGCCCCCACCCCAGAAAAGAGCTCCTCCCAGGGCCCTGTCCTCAATGCAAACAATCAGGCCACTGGAAGAAGGAATGTCTCCAGCTCTGAAGGGAGAGGGAGGCTCCCAGATCCAAGGAGGACTGAAGGGGCCCAAGTTTCCTGGTGACTCCTCCTGAAAGACATCTTGTGACTATGGAAGAACTCCGAGTTATCCCTGAAACGGCAGGTAAACAGATGAATTTTTTAATTGATACAGGAACCCCCTACTCGGTCCTGATGGATCACATGGGGCCCTTAACTATTAAGCTTTGTACCATCAAGGAGTAGACAGCCAGCCTGAACAGAGGTACTTGATCCCACCCCTCTGCTGTCATCTTTAAGACTGCCTAATTTCTCAGTAGTTTTTAGTTATGCCAGAATGCCCTACACCCTTAATGGGGAGAGATTTAACATCCCTTAGCCATATTCTCTGGAAATTGGGTCCTCCTTAAAACCTAGAAAGAAGTCTCTGCAGAAGACCAGCTACAACCAAAATGGAAAAGGAACTACTAGGTCCTGTTAAGTACCCTTAACACTGTTAAACCACAGCATATACAGCTGGATACATCCATCTAGGATTAATCTTTTCTCCTCTGAGTCCTCATAGGAGCCTCCAATCAGCTCTATTTAGGAATACCCCTGTGAATCCATACAAGACCAAAAGCTGTTATTCAAGAAAAAAAAAAAAAGAGACACATCTCTATACCAACAGGTGAGTAACCCCGGACTTCTTGACTTGTTAGCTACTGCTTTTGGTTTGGGTCTTCCCTTGACCCTTGCTTTCTCCTATACCTGTGCACTCCTCTCAGTAACTGCCTAGATTTCAGTCAGACTCTGAACTCTGGCATATCTCCTCCACAATGTTTCAATATGATCTTAATCCTCTTAATTCTAATCTATTCTCAGACCCTCTGAGGAGAATTGGAATCCAATGCTGTTGTAAACTTTTCTAATATAATAGCAGAAGGGAATAGTCTCTATAACTGCTGGATATGTCACAAACAACCCCACTGTGGTCCTTTCCTGAATTTCAGCCTGTTGATCTTAATTTCACTCATATATCATAGCAGGTCTCCAAAGGTCTGTTCTAAGCCCAACCCCCTGATTGTCGTCCTCAGCCCTACCACTACCAGCATCAATTTAAGCTGTCTTACCCTTACCCCAGTCTATAACTGATCTAGTAGGACTGGGATAAGATTCCTTAACTGCTCTTCCTTGTCGACTCCACGCAAGAATGCATCACGGAGGGGCGGAAATGCCTTCAGCATCGCCACTAACTCATTCCTCTATCCTGTCACGTTTAATACCTACCTAAAATGTATTCCTGACATAACCCATGGCTGACCAGCAAGCCACTGAGTTCTTGATGGTGCCCAATCCAGTAGACAATCCTAGAAAAGTAAGTCTAGTGACTCTACTACCTCCCCGCCAAGGCAAAAAGAAAGCCAAACGGGCCTAGAGATGCCGAACTTCAGGGAGGCCCCTTGTCCCTTTGATGTCAGACCACTCCATCTCGGGGCCCAACTCCAACTCACTGGTTCAATTCCTCTTCTCCACAGTGAGCATGCACTCCACTGGGATATTTTTCCTCTATGAACCTCCCACAAACATACTACCTACTGAAAACAACCTCAAGGACGATATTTCAAATCTTATACAGCACTAGCTTTCTCTTGCATTGACAATTCTCAGTTTGAGGGCCAATGCAGGCATCTCCTACATAGCCATCTGTAATATTAAACAAGTCCCGCTCCTAACAAGCCATAAGATTCATTACAGTGGCTGCCATAGGTCTAGCAGCCCCTTGGGGGAAGATTTCTCTATCATGAAGCCACCTTAAAAAACCTAACTCAAAGTCTGGCCACCCTAGCACAAAGTACTGGAGATGCCCTCCAAAACCTGTAACATTCACTTGATTCCCTGGCAAATGTAGTCTTTGATAATTGATTGGCTCCTGACTATTCGTTAGCAGAATAGGAAGGCGTATGCGCAGTTATTAACAAGGCTTGCTGTACCTACATTGATACCACTGACAGGTAGAGGTAATCACTTTAGTCCTTCTTCTAATCTTTGGCCCATGCATCTTTAATTTTCTCATCAAATTTGTCTCCAGATTGCAACGGTTCCACGTAAAGATGATGATGCTACAGGGATTTATGCCAATTCACTCAGTGGCGATCACCCTGGAGGAAAATCTTGATCCCCTAGATCAGGCAGGCAGAGATTTTCATCCCAGTTTAGGTAGGGACTATGCCCGGTGAACAGCAGGAAGTAGCTACAGAAGCCTGACCTCTGGTCCTTCAACACCCCATGTGATTATGGGTCTGAAAATATCTCAGGGGGGAGTTATGAGGCAGGATAGATAGCCCAAGGATGCCCCCCTTCCCTTCCAGGATATGACTCCAGAAATGTTTTCCTTTCTTCAGACCTCCATCTGTTTTAGTCCCGGTAAGGGGAGATGAGCCCAAACAAGTCTTTTCCAGCTTAGATGCCATCTTTGGATAAAGCCTGACCTTGGCTAATTATAATATCATTATAGTCTCATCCACATTGCAAATACTACAGCTCTCATTATGCACCTGATGCCATGATAGTTCCAGAGACACCATATAAGGAAGAAAGAGCAGGAAACCAAGCTCCCTGCCTACTGGGAGGAGACAATGAAATCACATCAGTACCATGTTTCCAGGCTCTGCCTCCAAGAAGAACAAAAGTTCATAAACCAGATGTCCTTGCACAACTCTCTCTCTCTGAGTTCACCTGCATTTTCCCCTCTTGAGTGTATACTTTCACTTTAATAAAACTTATGCTTTCCTGCTTGCCGTATGTCTTGTCCTTGAATTCTTTTTCCAGCATAAGACAAGAACCTCATCACCGAAGCTTCAAGCTCTCTGGCAACAAGGTGAACAACATTATAATTCGGTATCTATATACACTACAAAGTGATCACCCCTAAAATCATTATTATCTATCACCTTACAATTGACTCCTTTCATCTTTTTGCCCTCCTCTTCCCCTTCCCTCTGGTAACCACTGATCTGTTCTCTGTATCTATGAGTTTTGTTTTATTTGTATGTTTGTTCTGTTTGGGGCTTTTTTTTTTTTTTTTTTGATTCCACATATGAGTGATATCATATAGTATTTGTTTTTCTTGGTCTGACTTATTTCACCTAGCATAATACCCTCAAGTTCCTCCCATGGTGTTGCAAATGGCAAGGTTCCACTTTTTTTAATGGCTGAGTAGTATTCCATTGTGTGTGTGTGTATTTAAACAAAAATTTTAAATTTATGGCTGAAAATCTTTTTAAAAGAAAGAATTTATTACGCTATTGCTAGCCAAAAAAAAGAAGACCAGTCTTCAAGCATGGAGTCTAAAGCACCAGCTGGCTAGGTAGAAAAGACAAACATTTCTGTTGTCTGGAGAATTTTACAAGTGTTTTTATACACGGAGTAAAGGGGAGGAAGATGTAAGCCATTCTGAAAGAATTTACATTAGCTATAGACAAAGGGGATGGGAGAAGGTGTTGTGGGGCTGCCTCTGAGACAGATGCAGCAGCAACAGAGTCCATAAAGCTCATGTGTAAATAAGAAGCTGAGGCTCCTGGAGTTCATAGCAACTGGCTATTCTCTCCTTTTTGATAATCTCTGAAATAGCCACCTGAAAGTTAATTTAAAAGTTCCAACATACACTAAAGAGTGTGAGCAGTCTTTTGTTGGTTTTGCATTACAGTTGTTAATCCCTTTTTGTCTCTTCCTTCCATCCTCTGGCCTGCTGTAACTTAATTTAAGACATCCCAGAATTTTCTCCTTGTCATTTTATACACACACACACACACACACACACACACACACACCCCATATCTTCTTTATCCACTCATCCATTTATGGATACTTAGGTTGTCTGCATGTCTTGGCTATTGTAAATAATGCTGCAATAAACATAGGGATATATATATCTTTTTGAATTAATGTTTTTCTGTTCTTTGGATAAATACCCAGCAGCACAAAAATAATGATGCTGGCAATTCAGATATGCCAAGAGGGAGGTCTAAAGTGCTTCCTTCAAGTAAAAAAGCGAGTACAGTACAATAAGATATTTTGAGAGAGAGAACATATTTGTATAACTTTTATTACAGTATATTGTTATGTTTATTCTATTTCATTATTAGTTATTGCTGTTAATCTCTTACTGTGACTAATTTATAAATTAAAATATCATAGGTCTGTATGTATAGGAAAAACTTAATATATGTAGAGTTCATTACTACCTGGGGTTTCAGGCATCCACGGGGTGGTCTTGGAAGGTATCCCCCAATGGATGAGTGGGGATTACAGTACATGGGAGAGACACAGGAGTAAATCTCCAAAATGGCCAAAGCCATCACCTTAAATACCATCTTCAGCTAAAGACAAAAGAAGATGTTATAATGGGTTGAGGAGTCTGTTATGGGAGGTTACCAGGAAAATCACAGTAAACAAGGGTAAAGTTGTTATACAGATTTAAGTCATTGCTTTCTCCATTGATAAGAGTTTTTAGAGACTGAATCATCCTTTACCATACAGTAGCGATCCCCAACCTTTTTGGCATCAGGGACTGGTACTCCTTTGAGAATCTGACGCCTGATGATCTGAGATGGAGCTGAGGTGGTGATGCTAGTGCTGGGAAGCGGCTGCAAATACAGATGAAGCTTCGCTTGCTTGCCACTGCTCACTTTCTATCGTGCAGCCCAGTTCCTAACAGACCACAGACCATCAGTTCTAGGCCCAGAGGTTGGAGACCCCTGCTGTACAAAGAGGGAGACACCCCTATAAACAGAGATTTCCTTTATATATGTAAATATCTCTTACAAAGGGGTAACTTCTACTCAGTTTGCAGAGCTTCTCCCAGGTCCTCTGTTTCTTAAAAATAACCAGCTGAAAATAATCCTTATGCCAAAGAGACATATTTGAGGGTGGCAAATTCTGCTCCTTTACAGTATCTTTGTGGGAGTCCAGGAGTTTAGGAGTTTAGTGGAGAGTTTTAGCACACCATTGGAGCAAAAAATCCAAGAATACATGCATTGAAGAGGTTAAGAACAGTTTTACTCTTCTCCCTACCCCCAGTTACCCACCACCTATCCCAGGCACCCCCTCCACCCCCACTTGTGATTTCTCCAAGGGGGCAGCCCAAGAGGCCTATCACTTTCTCACCCCATCCAGAATGCTGAAGTGATCAGTGGGGCTAAGAGGCTGGAAGCATAGCAACCAGGGCTCATAACTCATCACAGGATTTGGGATCTTAGTAAATCCTTCAAAGACTCTATCAGGAATCCTGCCCAAAGCTGCTTGGGACAGATTATGAAAAAATGCTCAACATCACTGATCATCAGGAAAATGCAGATCAAAACCACAACGAGCCATCACTGTACACCTGTTAGGATGCCTATTATCAAAAAGTTGAAGACGTGGAGAAAAAGAAACCCTTGTGCACTGTTGGTGGGAATGCAAATTGTCGCAAACACTATGGAAAACAGTATGGAGGTTCCTCAACAAATTAAAAATAGAACTACCACCTAGTTATTTTCTTTGGGTATATATCCAAAGAAAGTAAAATCACTATCTGGAAGAGATATCTGCACTCCCATGTTCATTGCAGCATTATTCACAATAGCCAAGATATGGAAACAACCTAAATGTCCATCAATGGGTAAATAAATAAAGAAAATGTGATGTATATGTAATGTGTGATATATATATATAATATCTATCTCACAAATGTGAGAGAGATATATTTAATGGAATATTATTCAATCTTAATGTATATATAGCTTAACATGTGATATATACATATATATGTGATATACATACATATACACACAATAAATGTGAGATATATATTATATATATTTCTATGTCTGACTCAGCCTAATGCCCTCCAGGTTCATTCATGCTGTTGTAAATGGCAGGATTTTCTTCTTTTAAGATTGATTAATTAATTGATCTTCAAAAAAGAAGAAAATTCTGTCATTTACAACAGCATGGGTGAACTGGGAGGGCATTAGGCTAAGTCAGACATAGAAAGACAAAAACTGCATGATCTCACTTGTATGTGGAGTCGAAAAAAGTTGAACTAATAGAAACAGAAAATAGAATGGTGGTTGCCAGCAGCTGGTGGGGGTGATAGGGGAAATGGGGGAATGTTGATCAAAGGGTACAAACTTTCAGTTATAAGATGAATAAATTCCAGAGACCTATATCATGGTAACTATAGTTGATAATAATGTACTGGCACACTTAAAATTTGCTAAAAAAATAGATCTCAACTGTTCTTACCACACACATACAAAAATGGTGACTATGTGAAGTGATGGATATGTTACTTAGCTTGATTGTAGTGATCATTTTGCAATGTATACTTACATAAAATTATTACATTGTACACCTTAAATATATACAATTTTTATTTGTCAATCATACTTCAATAAAGCTTGGGGGAAGCAAGTGTCAGGATAGTGGTCACCTTATGTTCGGTTTGTCAGGGGGACCAGCTGGGTAAGAAGTTCACAGGTAGACAAGTTATCATCAATGTTTTAGTTCTTGGTTTGGGTAGTAGGTCGATGGATGTTTTTAAAATAAAACTTAAAAATAAAACAAAATAGAGTCATGCACGGAATAACAATAACAATGTGTCATGAACCAAAGAATATGAATAATCCAATTTTGTGCGCCCCCACCTAATGTCAAAAAATAAGTTTTAAAAATGTAATTCATTAACTTAAGATTAAAGTAGGAAAACCAAATGATCATATAAGTAAATTCAGTAAAAGCATTTGATGAATATCAATATTCATTCATGATTTTAAAAAACACACACAAAAGTCTAATCTACTAGAATAAAAGAATATTTCCTTAGCTTGATAAAGAGAATCTACTAAAAACATACAGGCAACATCATCTTTAATGCTGAAATATTAACACAATGCATTAAGAAGGGAGAAATATTCTTTTTAAGGTCTAGAATGAGACAAGTGTGACCTCAATCACCATTTTTATTCATCTTGTCCAAGAAAAGATGTCTGATTTTACTCCTTAAGGACTCTTAACTTTGGATTGCATAAAAGAGACAACAGAACACAAGACTCAATTTTAAATGCTTCTGCTGCTTGAAAGCTCTAAAAAATATTCAATTTGTGAATCACATGAAACATGGATATCCAGCATCCTAGCACAATTTATAGAAAACACTATTCTTTCCCCCATTTAATTGACTTGGTACCATTATCAAAAATTAGTTGACCAGAAATGTAAGAGTTTATATCTTGTTAATTTTTTCTCATCTTTCACATGTCAAATCGAACATACCTTCCTCAGTGATGACTTCTCTGACTGTTCCCCCCATTTCCAGCACCCAATTAGATAGGGCTTTTGTGATGTGATACCTAAACCCCACTCACAGACCACTGCATATAGGCAAAATTTTTTATCTCCTTACTTGTTCCATGTCTGTTTCTGCAGATTCAAACTCTCTGCAGCTGCTGTAGGATTTGAGTTTCCTGCATCTGGTCCCCCAATGCTGGGCTTCCTGGAGCCCTTTCGAAAGAAGTTCCCTTGTGGTATTGGTTTGGCCTGCAGGAGCCCCTTTGTAGGGTAACCAACTCATCTCTTTGCCTGGAACTGAAAGTCCAGAGTACTATAAAACACCTCAACCCCAGGCCATCTGGATGGCTGCACCCTATGTTAGTGCTCTACCTTACAGACTTGGGGCAGGGGCTCTTCTGCTCAGGCCTGAGTCTTTGTCATATTCCTCAGCTTTCCCCCAAAGTCTATGAATCTGACTCCTTCTTTGTGTCTGTAGGGAGCAGAGTCTGTGCTCTGCTAACCATAGGGGCTTCCCAGTGCCCCTATGGCCACCTCACCTTCACATATCAGGCTATAAGCTCTGTGAGAGGAACTTGGTCAGGTAGGCAGGACTCCTCTCTCAGCCCCTCTGAAGTCCCTCACTCTCCTAATACACAGCCCAGGCCAAGCAGAAGAAGTAGAGATCTCCATTAGAGGTCAGAGTTTATCGCCAACCTCCAGAGCTGCTTTTACCAAAGTGTGCTTCCAGTGATGCTGCAGCCTGCATGGAAAGAGGCTCTTTTTGAGAAATGCTCCATGACTATTGCTCTCAAAGCATTGTGAGGAGGTCATTCTTTACCTTGCCCTTTTAGGAGGATCTCAGGAGAAATGCCTCTGTGGTATTGATTTTAATACCAAGAGTAGGAGGAGTTTTCCTGAGTAATTGCTTTGCTATTAATCTCTGGGACTCTTGGAACTATATTATTGACAGAGTCACCCTCCGCACATTAACTGTTGGGACATTCAGAGCAGATCTGTGCCTCCCATACAAAACAATTAAGGTATCACTAGTCTACATTTTATACTCGTTCCTGGTTTGTGATGCCCCACCTTCCTTTTTCATTATTCTTTTCCCTTCTTTATTGAGGTAAAATTACATCCAGTGAAATGCACAAATCTTTCTTTTTAACAGTGAAAAATTTTTATAATTAGAATTAGCCAGCTGGACTGTTTAGATGATCCCAATTTTGTTGGCAACATCTAAAGCATCATAGTCGGGAGCCGGCCGAACATAATGCCTTCTTCTCCATCAGGCCTGATTAGGGTGTTGACTTTGGCCACGTCAATGTCATAGAGCTTCTTCACAGCCTGTTTGATCTGGTGCTTATTGGCCTTGACATCCACAATGAACACAAGTGTATTGTTGTCTTCTATCTTCTTCATGGTTGACTCAGTAGTCAGGGGGAACTTGATGCTAGCATAGTGGTCAAGCTTGTTTCTCTGGGGGAGGGAGCGCTCTTCCAAGGATACTTGGGTTGCCTTCGGAGCTGCGGTGTCTTAGGCCCTCGGTAGATGGATGATGTGCGTCTTCTTTTTTGTGTGGCTATAGACGCCTTTCAGCACTGCTTTCTTTGCCTTTAAAGCTTTTGTTTTGGCTTCGGCTTTAGGTGGGGTACGAGTTTCCGTCTTCGCTTTCAGCACCATCTTTGTGAAAAGGGCACAAATCTTAATATACAATTGGATGAGGGTTTTTTTTTAAGTTTATGAAGGAAATGCAAGTTGATATATTTGCATATAAATATTCAGGTGTAACTCAGCTTCATTTGTCTTACATGAATATTTTAATAGTGAAAAGTCACACTATTGAGTGCTATTGAGTGCCATACGTTTTGCTTTGACTCATTGTTTCTGCTGAGCTAATTGGCAGAGGGTGTGAGGAGGCTGGGGCACTGCACAAAATATGGAGCACTTCACGAATTTGCGTGTTATCTTTGTGCAGGGGCCATGCTAATCTTCTCTGTATCATTCCAATTGTTTAATATATGTGCTGCTGAAGCGAGCACAATTGAATGAGTTTTGACAACACAAATGCTGAAAGCCATGAACTCAAAAAGGGTCTGGAAGCTTTGGCTAGAAATAAATGATTCAAGGGTCTTAGGGTTGCAAACAGGAAACACAGTGGACAATACACAGAGTGTTTCAAAAAAGCAGGAAAAGCTAAGAGTTCTTACAGTAAAACGTACATCCTCAAGGAAAATCAGTCCTGCATTCTTGCCTCTGGATTTGTCAGAGATGGTAATCCTCTAGATGACCAATGGTCTGGATACACGAACATTCTTTCCTTAGTCCTTCAGGGGGTAATTAGAGGGTTATTTGGAGGTTTGATGTATATCCAGGTATTGTCACAGGACTAGAAACTTTAAAAGCTTGAGTTTCCAGGCTAGTTAAAAACAAGAATAGAATGGTTTCTTCATGCCTCCACCAACCTGATTTTAGTAATTTAGCAGCTTGACTCCAGTGACTCCATATTATTTCTTCTCTCTGTTCCTCATACCTAACACCCAAATCAAAAGAAAGAGCATTTCTGTCACCCAGAAAGTTCTTTCATATTCTTTTACAATGAGTCCCTCACCCCAAAACCACAATATTTTCTTATTGTTTTTCACATATTCTTTTAAATACCTTGAATCTTCTTTTGGAATGAAGAAGGGCATGAATAATTAGGATATCAAAATGCTGAAGAAGCCGTATCCCTGGCACATTCCCTTACAGAGCTTACCTTCCAATTGAGAAAATGACACCCACAGGGCAGGGAATGCTGAGGAAGCTCAGAGAGGCCGATGCCACCATTTCGGGCCTTCTGACCAGGTTCTCCTCCCTGCCTCGTGTCTGAAAACCTCTTCCACATCTCATTACACAGCCTGAAGTGCTTCCCAGGACACCTACTTATGGACTACTCTTGCCCTTATTTCATCTGTCCCTTTCCATCTCAATCATTATGGACCCTCCACCTCCTTCAACCCAGCCCCAAACTCAGTCTCTGCAGTTCATCCAACAAACCATTTGTGCTATGTGCCTAATCACTGTGCCAGGTGACGAGGCCCCAAAGATGAAGCTAAGATGGTTCTGGCTCTCTGATAAGTGAGGGGCTTGCTTACCCACATGTGTTAAAGTCGCTTCTCAATATGAGGCAGTATGTGACTTCAGAAGATGAGTTTCACCTTAAACTCATGTGCACCAGCCTCAGCTGGGCCCGCTCTAGTGCTCAGATGTCGATGGTCCTCTAATTTATTAAGTATTCAAAAATACTTATTCTATGTTTACTAGGTACCAGGCACAGATCTAGACACTTAGGATACATCAATAAACAAAGCTGTCAGGCCCCTGCCCTCGGGGAGCTCACATTTTAATGGAAAAGACACATTATAATTGTAATAAATAAGTAAATCATGTAGTATGTGAGAAAGTGACAATTACTATGGCATATGGGGGGCCAGATGCAGGATTAAATGAAGTGATCAGAGTGAATAGATGAGACTGGAGCAAAGACTTAAAGGCAGTGAGGCAGGAAGCCCAGTGCATATTCTGGAACAGTGGTTCTCAATCAGTGGTGATTCCTTCCTCTTACCCAGAGGACTTTTGCCAATGTCTGGAGACATTTTTACTTGTCACAACTCGTGTGTGTGTGTGTGTGTGTGTGTGTTGCAGGGGCATGCTATTGGCATCTAGTAGAGAGAAGTTGTAAAAATCTTTTAGTGCACAGGACAGCCTCCCATGACAAAGAATCACCAGGTCCAAATAGTCAATGGTGCCGAAGTTGAGAAACCCTGGTCTATCAGAGGAAACAGCCAATGCAAGACCTGAGGCAGATGTGTGCCTGGTGCTCACAGAACTGCGTGGCTGGAGGGAAGTACTAGGATCCAGGGCAGGAGGGTGACCAGGGCAGCTGTCATAGAATAGGGAGGGCCTGTGAGGACTTAGGAGGCTTCACTCCAGTGATGTAAGCTAAGAAGCCACTGCAGGATTTGAAGTGGAAGAATGATGTCATCTCACTGGACATTTTGGAAGCTCCACAAGGCTGCTGGACTGGGAACAGGCTTGGGGATGGGAGTGTTACAGTAGAAGCTGGAGCCACAGGAGACCAAAGCTGTGACACTGGGAGCCAGCTCAGCCTCCTGTTCAGTTTCTTCTCTCACCTCAAAGCTCTGATCCCAATCCCTCTCCTTCACTCTCAGCTGAGAACCTCAGCTCAGACTTCAGAGCAAAAGCAGCAGCTGTCAAATGGGACTCCCACTTCCCACTGCCACACATCTAACACTCCTTTCCTGGTACAGGCCAAGTCCATGATGAGGGCCTACGATCCCCCTTCTGGCCCTTTCCTTCAACACTCAGGTATGCTCTGGTATTTCCCATGTAAAAAACAAACAAATCAAATAGACAAAATTCTCCTTCAACACATGAAACTTGGGATGGGGGTCACCATTGAGTGCCAACCTCCTGAATTGTTGAATTCTTTTATTATAAAAGATTCTACAGGTTCCCACCACCTTTCTGTATGAATTCTTCTTCCCATGAGCATGCATTTTTCCCCCAAATAAAACAGAAGGGGGCAATTGAAAATATTTAACAAAAATGATTAAATGCATTAAAAAATACTGTTGCGGGGGCAGAATTTTCCCCTCTACATTTCTTTAGTTCTTATCGCTGGACTGGTAATAAAATAATAAAATCGACACAGACCAAATTAAAAGGAAAAACACCAATTTAATACATATGCATGGAAGAAACACAATCAGGTGTGCAGATCATAAAATGAGGCTCAAAAAATTATCAAACTAGGCACCTTTTTATACTTGTTAAAGAAATGATAAATTTGTGATATTGATAGGACAAAGAAAGTTGGTACTCATTAGGAAAGAATCTAAGCAAGGTTTGGGCTTGGGTAGTAAATTAGTAAAGGCCTTACAAGGTTTTTTTACACAGGCTTTTCAACTCTGGATTGTATAACTCTTGTGATAAGGTTGTCTCTCAGGCCTCAGGAGCAGGGAGGGCACCTATCATGTGGAGATTTATTTCCTGCATTTAGAGAGACAGACAAGAGTCAAAGAGCTCCTGCTGCTTCTCAAGTGACTTTAATTTGAAATAATCACCATGCTATTGTGGGATATCTTGGGGTGGCCTGCCCTGAGCCCTGACAGTACCCTCCCACCAGCCCTGGGGCCTCCTTCAGCTACCACCTCCCCCACTCCACATCCCTTTAGAGCCAGACTTCACCTTCACTCGCTGCAGTCTGGTTTCTGCCTCCCCACTTCCACAGAAAATGTTCTAATCTGGTTGTTAAATTAGCACAGCTGACCCCTTCCTGCTCCCTGATACCCTCTACTCTCCTCCTCCCTAGCTGGCTGTTTTCTTCCAGTCTTCTGGAGTTCCTCAGGGTTCAGCCTGCCTCCACTTTTCCTCTCTCCCTCCTCTCTCTCTAGGTGATCCCCTCCCATAGCTTTAAATATCATTTATACCATTTTAAAATATCATTTATACCTTCAGCCTGGCTTCAGCCTGAAATACCCAAGTGCTAGGCTAACTTCTCTGCTTAGACATCTTGCAGGTACTTCAGACCTAACACTATCAGAATGGAGCTCTTTGCCTCAACGCTGTTTCTCCCTGGAAGTCGCATCTCGATATATGGCAGTTATATCCACTCAGATGCTTGAGTCATGCGAACTGCGTTTGGTTCCTCCTCTCCTTTAGGACCATTTCCAAGTCATGTTGCTATTCCCCAAGTCATGTTGTGACTATATCTCAAGGCCCTCCACATCTCTCCATTTGCACTGCCTCCACTTTAGACTAAATTGCTATTGTCCCTTACCTAGATGGCTGCAGGAGCCTCCAGCCAGGCTCCCTGCCTCCTCTTTAGCTCCCTCCAGTCTGATCCACATAATCTTTCTAAAGCAAAATCTCTTCTGCCCATGACTGAACCCAGTTTAATGACTTTCTCTGCCCTTAGAATAAACTCCAACATCTTGACTACAGCTTCGGAGCAGGGCACGCCCTTCCTTCACCATGCTTTGCCAGGTCTTTCTACCCCTGCACCTTCATTTGCCTTCTGGGGATGCTCTTCTCATCCTCCTCCCAAAATATATCATTTATGTTAACATATATTTTATTGATTTACAAAATTTGTAATTCTTGTAAAATACACAACAAAATTTACCATTTCAAACATTTTTAAGTGTACAGTTCAAAAGTGTTAAAAGTACATTCACATCATTGCACAACCTTCACTGCCATCCATATCTAAAACATTTTTCATTTTGCAAAACTGAAATTTTGTACCCATTAAACAACAATTCCCCATTCTCCCTTCCTCTCAGTCCTTGGCAACCACCATTCTACTTTTCTGTCTCTATGATTTAGACCATTCTAGGTACCTCATATAAGTAGAACGATATAGTATCTGTCTTTTTGTGACCTGGCTTATTTCACTTAGCATAATGTCGTCAAGGTTCATCCATATTAAGGCATGTGTTTGAATTTCCTTCCTTTTTAAGGCTGAATAATGTTCCACTGTATGTTTATACCACATTTGGTTTATATAATTTTCCATCCATGGACATTTGGGTTGCTTCCACCTTTTGGCTATTATAAATAATGCTACTATGAACATCAGTGTACAAGTATCTCTTCAAGACCCTGCTTTCAATTCCTTTGGGTATATACCCAGAAATAGAATTGCTGGATCATATGATAATTCTATTTTTAATTTTTTGAGGAAGCGCCATGCTGTTTTTTGCAGTGGCGGCACCATTTTATATTCCTACCAGCAGTGCACAAGACTTCCAATTGCTCCACATCCTTGCCAACACTTGTTATTTTATGAGTTTCTTTTTTTAATTTAGCCGCCCTAATGGATGTGAGGTGATAACTTGTTGTGGTTTTGTCTTCTTCAAGACTAGTGATATTGAGCATCTTTTCATGTGCTTATTGCCCATTTGTTTATTTTCTTTGGAAAAACGTCTATTCAAATCTTTTGTCCATTTTCTATTCAGGTTTTTGTTTTTGAGTTGTAGAAGTTCTTTATATAACCCCTTACCAAATATATAATTTGCAAATATTTCTTTCCATTCTGTGGGGTTGCCTTTTCACTGTTGACTATCTTTTGACACATAAAGGTTTTTAATTTTGATATAGTCTAATTTACTTATTTTTAGTTTTATTGTCTGTGCTTTTGTTGTCAAATCCAAGAAATCATTGCCAAATCCAATGTCATTAGCTTTTCCCCTATGTTTTCTTCTAAGAGTTTTGTAATTGTAGCTGAGAATACTCATAAATTCCTCTCTCCCTGAGGCCTTATATAATCTCAGCTGCCTTCCCATTGCCCTACATTCTAAGGGCCCACACAGTTCAACTTTCCTTTTGTGGTTTTACTTGATGGGCACTTGTCATTATCTGGAAGCAAAGGCCTCTTGTTCTCACTGCAGGACCAACATCCAGCACAGCGCTTGGCACCTAGTGGGCCTCTATACATTTTTTGTTGAATGAATGATCAACTGTTAAGTGAATGGGACAGACAGTGAGCATGGGGATGAGGGGGGTGTTATAGGCTGTATGGTCAGAAAGAGGTGAGGTCTGAGCTGAACCTTGAAGGCAAGGGAGGGTTTGGAGCAGAAAGAAGTTTGGGAAGGACTTCTAGCTAGAGGAAACAGCATATACTCAGAGGTGAGAATGAGCAAGGCTTTCTGATATCAGTAGGTGGCCAGACTGTCTGGAGCAGGGGCTGCGTGGGGAGCAGTGGCCAACAGGGCTGGGTGGGCCCATCCTACACTGGGTGCATGAGTCTGACCAGAAGAATGAGGCAAACCAGTGAGGAGCTGGAACCACACTGTGACATAATAAAATATGGTTTCTGGAAGATTCTTTGGCAATAGGATATAAGATGGTTGTGAGTGGGGGATATGCTGGAAAAGGTTTCAAGCCAACAGAGGCCAGTATGGAACCCTCTGCTGGCTTAGAACTTCTTCCACACTATCTGAGAACAAAGCTCGTAACTTAAGTGCTATGGCCTTTCAATCTTTTGCCAAGCTCTTTGTTACGAACATCCTGGGCAGAACTAACTGGTCGCTGCTCAGCTTCCTGGTGTGACCCAGTTTACTGTGCTGGTTGTGCAGGTAGGATTGGTCATGCATACACAGTGGCTTTGTCCTTGTCATCTCTTATCCTTGCACTACACAGCTGGACACACGGCAGGCCCTGAACCGATAGATCAGATGAATAAATGCTTTGTTATAGGCACTCTTTCTGTTAAATTGGGACTGCCTGCCTCTCCACTGCATTTTAAAGGAAAAGCCTGCTATGTTTTCTCAGAATAATGCCTAGTCAAACAGAATACAGAGTACATTCCTTGTACCCAACTACTATTTCCTCTTTGTATAATGAAAATGCTTTGCACAATTCCTTGCATGCAAGTGTGAGCTCAATAAATATTTGTTAGCAGTGAACAGATAGCAGCACCTCAATAATCGTTGGCTGACTAACCCAAACATGACTCAAGAACATACAAAATGTAAATAAGCCTCAGCATCCACCGAAAGCCCAAGGACAAAGCTGCCACCAGTGTGTGCATTTGGTGTCATTTAGCTGCTTACAATCTGATCTGGGGAATTTCCTACTATATGCATGTTGGTAGGAAGTAGAGCCTTCCACACTTGGTGGAGGCCCCAAAGCCAAAGGTTCACTTTCCCAGCATTCCTTGCAGCTAATGGGGGGCATATGACCCAAGCTGAGCCAGGTGGATGACTGCCCGTCAGGGTTTGATTTGAAGGCTACAGAAACGAAGCAACGAGGAGAGCATCCCGTCCAAGGACAGCAGCAGCCTCTAGCATCCAAAGTCAGTGGTGCTGGCAGTCCTGACTGTGTGCCAATGCCCTGAGGGTACTGTGGTGGGCACGTCCCCACCAAACCAGATCTACAATGAGCGTTGGTCCCTGTTCATGATGCAGTTTCTTTGACCAGCTTGTTTCCTGAGCCTGGTTATCCAGCCTTCATGGTGATTCTGGAAGCCACCTATGGCCTTCTAATAAATTATTCTTCTGCTTATAAACACCAGGAGTGGTTTTTATTGCTTTCAACTAAAACTTCTAATGGCTCAGCCACAGACAAGAGCTTGAGGTGGAGGTAGAGGCCTTAAGCTCTGAGGGCCGTGCATCAGCTTCAGGCCCAGGCTCTGCCCAGGGAGCTCATCCAGCAAGGTCTGAGCAGGGCTCTGAAGCAGTGGGGCAAAGGCTGAGAATGCCCTTCTTAGAGCAGAGGTCCCAGACCAGCAGCAGAGTCATCACCTGAAATGCAAATTCTCCCTTCCAGACTTACAGAATCAGAACTCCAGGGACGGGGCCAGCAACTGGTATTTTAACAAGCCCTTTAGGTAGTTCAGATGCACCCTAAAGTTTGCCCTAGCGCCTCAGGGAGGAGCCATGTGCAGCAGCAAAAGCGACAGACAGAAACCAGAGACTCCGTTCTAGCCCTTGGCTAACTGTCTTTTTATACATTTGTTTTATCTCCAAGTGTAGGTTTTTTTCATCTATAAAATGGGGACCATAATATCACTATAGAGGTTTGTTCCAAGGATTAAATTAAATAACATTCTATACATGCAGTGCTAAATCATGGTTCCTGGCACAGAGGATAAGCCCCCAAATCACAGCCATCACTGTTAGGCCTGGTTGTAATTAGTCCTCTTAGTAGACAGTTGTGCAAATTTGGGCAAGGCCCCTAGTTTCTCAGCCTAATTTTTTTCTTTTCTCTGTAACACGCAGATAGCAACCCTCACTTTCTAGCCTTGTTTGGAGAAGTTAAAACATGAAACTATGAAAGCACAAACTAAAATGCAAAAGGTGAAAAATAGTCAACCTAGACACCAACACAAGATGAGGTGGGGCTCACTTGTGGGCTTCTCATCAAGCTTACGCTGGGTTCCCACTGGGGGCAGGAGCGGCATTAGGCTGTGGGGATCCGGCAGGAACCAGGCAGATATAGTCTCTTCCCTTGAAGTTGCTCATAATTTAAATTTCAACTCAATCAGACTAGTGTAGACTGTTCATATTTCTACAGTGAAACATTTGTATAGAGTTGTATGTGTATATATGTATCTATATAAACACAGAACTTATTTATATAATTATTTATATTTATTAAGATATAAAAATTATTTTCATAGTCATACATATATAACTACAAAATTCTCTCTACATATATATTCAATGTATAAAACTTTGTCTCTATATGTGTGTGTGTTAAATATGTGTGTGTATATGTAGTTGTATAGATGTGAATTAGGTTTAGATTGAGGTTAGTTTGGAAAATGCACATTTAAAAAATGTGTTGATAATTCCTTTCCTTGTTGTAAAAGTTATTTACTTATTTAGAAGAGATGAGACATACATATAAAAGTGTGTGGTAAAAAATTCCCCCTCACCACAGACTCCCAGATATTCAGTATTCTTTCTGCAGAGGAAGCTTCTGATACCAGTTTCTTGGGTCTCATTCCAGAAACATAGGTTTTGTGTATACAAGATGTGTGTGTTTTGCAGTTTTGCCTTTTGTACTTAACTTGTTCCTTATATGGCTGCATGTATATATTAGGTTTTGTCCACTATTTTTCTGCCACAAACAATTCTACAACGACAAAATACATTACTTTAAAGTATGCCATGACGTGATCCCAACTTTCTACTCCAGCAGAATCCCCCCACCCAGGCCTGATTTCTTTTCAGCCCATTTCCCCATTTGAGAACCAGAGAAGTGGGTGGCCCACCTAAGGCATTAGCAAAGGTCAAAGCCAGTAGAGATCAGAATCCAGGTTTCTAATTCTCCAACGCACCTCTAGCCAAGGAGTTAGTGACTGTTGGCAGACACAATGTATTTTTTGACTGATATGTGCATTTATCACGTTTGACTTCCCAAAAAGGTCTGAGGTGGCTGCCATTGAGGTATCAGGACTTGTATTTGCTTACCACATCTTCTCTTGCTTGGAGGGAGTCCAGATGGTTTGACCCATCATAGCCAGGCCAGAACTGAGTCAAGCTGTAGCTTAGAGCCAAGGCTGAAGCAGGTGCCAAGGGCTGGGGCCAAACTAGATAGATCGCATTAGCCATCGGGCCAAGAATCACGCTGCCAACACAGCCAAGTTTGCGCTTCAGGCCAGGGAGAGTCTAATGCACACACCACCTGGGAGTCTGTCCTCCTCCTGACACTCAGTACCTGTCTAGGTTGAGTCTTACTTTGAGGCAGACATGAATGGATGGAGAACTGGGGATAAAAGAAAAAACTTATGACCTGGGGAATTCTGAAATACTCAGAGAAGATAGAAAGGCAAAAAAAGGAATGAAAGTCAGGCTAATGATTGCCCACCTAACCTTGGAATGCTGACCTCTCCTCTCTGCTCACCAAATCCTACTCAGTCTTCAAAGCCAGGCCCTCTTTTTCCTGGGGAGTTATGGAACACGTGTGGAGAGAGGAGGTCAGTTTGGAGATCGCGGTTTGAATTCTGGTGCTTCCACTTTCTGGCTGTGGCCTTTGAGCAAAATCATTCATTCTTTCGTGCAACAAATATATATGAAGTGCTAAGTTCTGAGGAACAAATAAATCACAATCCCTGAACCCATAAAGCTGGCAATAAGATAGTCAGATATGTAAACAAATGATAACACAATGGGACAGTGATGTGGTCACGGTGAGCATAAGCAGCTGGAACACAGAAGGAGGCCCTACCCAGGAAAATCACACACAGAGAACGTGAAAGGTCCAGCTAGAAATCCCTTAAGGAATTCCTTGGGACCAACCAAGAAAAGGTAGCCATTTATTCAACAAATATATAAAGTGCCTCTTGTGTGCCCAGCACCAAGCAAAGCACAGGAGATACAATAAGACAGACTTAGCCTAACCCCACACTCATGGAACTTCACACTCCAGTGAGGGAGACAGACAATAAATATAAATTGCAGTAGGTATAATGATGGAAATACATAGTGCTATGATCAAGAATAACACAGGGGAGTACAACTGTGGAGTGGGGAGACAAGGAAGCACCTTGTAGTGTCTGACCAGAATTAGAGGTATCATTATGAATTTACTATATAATATTTATATATCTTATCTCTGTCTGATAAAGAGGCTAGACACCTCCAGTGGTACTGAGTTTACTTTGTGCTTTTGCTTTCTAAATACCCTCTTCCGTGACAGAAAATAATTTCTTGAAGAAATAGCTACTGACTCCAGGGCTGGTGCTGAGGAAGTATAAGGTACACCTGGAGCATCTTATTGTGCCAGGAGAGAGAGAGAAGCAGAGAGAGAGAAGCAGAGAGAGAGAAGGAAGAGGAAGAGGAGAAAGGTAGGAAGGAAAGAAAGAAGGAAGGAAGGGAGGAAAGAGCTCAAAACTGAATCTCTTCACAGGAATCAAATAAACAAGTTTCCCACTGAATGAATCTGGAACGATTTAAATATGAAAATGAATAATGATTTAATGGGTTATAATACATTTAAAACATATGAGTGCACAGTTATACTAAAAATAAAAACAAGTTATAAATAAATGAGAGAGAAGGAAAATTATAGTAGGATATAATTAATAAATAAAACAGGAGAATGAAATTCATATTTTACAATCAACATAGTAATAATTGATTAGACAAGAATTATTAATGGATGCTAAATTTTAGATGAAAGTTTGTTGGAGGACAGGCTATTTACAGAGTCTCAAAATTTATTTCCACAGACTATTTATAACTCACAAAGATAAAAAAGGTAACTTTAAAGTAGAGAAGCTTGGCACATGTGACCTTAACCGAAGGATCAGAGTTAACATCGCTAGTAATGGAATGAGTTGATGTCCTGTGCCTCCTGATGTGTGGCACCAAGGACACAACAACATTTCCTCCCTAGAATATGCAACCTGAATTTAATCATGAGGAATACATTAGGGGAAATTCTGTGATATTGTGACCTATAATAAATATATATTTCATCTCCGTCTGCATTTCTGGCACAAAGTTCCTAAAACCCTTGGAATTTCCCAAGTGATAAGAACAATGGGAGCATCTCTTTATAGTATTTGATTTTTTTTTTTTGTCCTCAGTCCCTGAGATAGCTCCATAGCCATAAAGGTGACAGGAGCATCTTGTGTCATAACCCCTTTCAACCCCACATGAGTATATTAGTTAATGAGGTGACTTATGGAAATCCCCTAAGGATGGGGGCTGGTTGCCAGGGAAACAAACCATGTGATTAGAGGGTTTGAACTTTCAGCCCCACTCCACCTTCACATCCAAGGAGGGGAAAAGGGCTAGAGATGGAGTTTAATCACCAATGGACAATGATTTAGTCAATTGTGCCTACTTAATGAAGCTTCCATAAAACCTCAAAAGGACTAGGTCTAGAATGCTTCTGGGTTGGTGAATACATGGAGGTGCTGGGAGGGTGGCATACCTAGAGAAAGCATAGACGTTCCACACCCCTTCTTATATACCTTTCCCTGTGAATCTCTTCCATCTGGCTGTTTCTGAGTTGTAAACTTTTGTAATAAATTGCTAATCTAATAAATAAACTGTTTTCTTGAGTTCTGTGAGCCACTCTAGCAAGTTAATTGAACTTGAGGAGTAAGTTGTAAGAACCTGATTTATAACCAGTTGGTAGAAGTAACCTGGATTTGTAATTAGTGTCTGAAGAGGGGAGAAGACATGGTCTTGTAGCACTAAGCCCTTAACCTGTGGGATTTTACACAATCTACAGGTAGGTGATGTCAGAATTACGTTAAATTGTAGGACAGGACACTCAGTTGTTGTCACAAAATTGCTTGGTGTGTGGAAAACCCACAAATCTGGTGTCAGAAGTGAAGTAGCATTGTAGAGTATTGAGAGTAGAGGAGACACACAGCAAGTGAATTTTTCCTTTATACATTCTATAACTATACTGTACTCAAAAATATCAATGTCATGAAAGACAAAGAAAGGCCTAAATGGTACTCAATTAAAGGAGCCTAAAAAGATATAATGCAATATGTAATCCTGAATTAGAAGAAACAATTGATATAAAGGGGAAATTTGAATATAAATATTAGATAATGGTATTATATAGATATGAACTATCCAGAATTGGATAGTTATATTGTAGTAAAGTAAGAGGAAAATCCTTGTTCTCAGGAAATCTGTGCTGAAATATATAGGGTAAAAAGGTCATGGTGTCTGCCTCTTACTTTCACATATTTCAATAATAATAATAATATGTACATCCATGTATTATATATATATGTGTGTGTGTGTGTATATATATATATAGAGAGAGAGAGAGAGAGAGATAAAGCAATTGTAGAAAAATATTTAACCACTGGTAAGTACAGGAGAAAAGTCTAAAGGTATTCATTGCACTATACTTGCAACTTTTCTGAGGATTTAAAATTGTTCAAAATAAATTTTCAAAATAAAAGCTAAAACATTCCCGGTGTAAAATACATTGGAGTGAATTCAACAATTGATTATGAAATTTTTGTTTAACTTCATTCGTGACACCAAGTTTGGTAAAATAACAAATGAACCAACTTAAAGATAGCAGCACATTTATCTTCCTAAAATAACAAATGAAGGAAACTAGAAGCTAGGGAGGTATGAAGCTAAGAAAAGAGGGTTTCAAAATGAGAGTGGCAAGCAGAGATGCTGCACAGATGAGGGCTGAGAAGTATCTGCTGGACTGAGGAAAAGCAAGGCCTTTGGTAGAGGACCTGAACATTCACTGGGCAGTGGCAGATGAGCACAGGAGAGTCCTCAGTGAAAGAACAGTTGTGAAAGCCTGGGGAAGGATGGGGATGGTGGGTAGGGGTGGAGAGAAAGGGGCCCAAGATGGACTTTGTGAAATTCAGTTGTTTTACCGATTGAAGTTTAAACAGAGCTTACGAGTTTTGACCAAAAGTGTGTGTGGTAATGGCTTGAGAGGGTGATAATGAATATCCAGTCCTTCCTGAGGCTTGGTACCGACTCATCCCAGTTTTCCTGGGGCTGTCCAGGTTTTAGCATTGAAAGTCTCTCATCCTGGGAACCTCCATAGTTCTAGGCAAACCAACACTTCCAGGCTGCTCTCACCATTAAATATTCACTGTGGCTGCCAGCCTGGGTGCTTAGATTGTATTTATTCATTCGACAAACTTTTGCTGGCACTGGAAATATGATGGCCAGCTAAGCATACACAGTCCCCCATCCTTAGAGACCACCTAAAATTCCTTCTTTGCATTTAAGTGATATTAATCAAATTAGGTCTCTAAAAAAATCCAAAAAACCTTATTTTCCCTCATTGTAATGGTAGAAAATTTGAGAAGAAAAGCATAAAAAGGCAGAGAAAAAAACCATACTGGCAGATTTCCTTTCAGTATTTTTCCTATACATTTCCCAAGTCACTTTTGATCAGCATCCCAAACAATGCAAGTTAATTTTAATTTTGGCTGCAAACCAAGAACAAAAAGGTTAAGGGTATTGAATTAATTTTTCAAGTCAAAGTTAAAGGTTCTGAGGATGATCTGCTGTCTCCAAGAGTCCAATCCCTGTTTTTTCCCATCAGCAGGTATGATCACAGGCCTGGCCCAGATGGGTAATGACTTTCTGTCTCTTCAGCAAGGCTTCCTGCTTTGCAATTTTTTTCCTTTTACAAATTAAAATGCTGCATTCACTTGATAACAAATCAAGTAGAACAGAGGAGATTCTGAAGAAAAACAACAGGGCTTCACTCCCTCTCATCCTGTTCCACCCACCCCACCCCCAGCACCTAGAGGTTTAACGGTTTCTGTTTTTAGTTCTTCTGGAAGTTATTTCCAAAATACTAGTTAAAACGCTCATACTTCTATTTCTTTACATATCAATTTTAGTGAATATTGACTTTCCCATATAAAACATGAGGCATTCACCCACACCCTCTCTTCCCAATGATGACTATTTATATAAATATTTTTGTTTTTATATTATTTTGGTTATAGAAGTAAACCTCTATTGCTCTCTGTCCTTTTGTTGGTGTCTCTGGGGAGAGAGGTAAAGCCTTTTTCTTTCTTCACATGCAACCTTTTCTCAGCCTCATATTTACAAAGATTTTAAGCATTCACAATCTCTCCTGCAACCACAACCAAGTATTCAGGATTTTCCTACAGACTGACTGACTGTAAAAGTCGAAACTCATTGAACGGTACTTACATTATGATGGCCATGTGAGTATTGGTCAAGCTCAGGCCAAACTATGAGCAGGAGTATACTTTCTCCTCCACGTGCTCAATCCACTATCCAGGAAAATGTTTCAAGCTTTAAGGCTATTAATTGATACTGTATCAATTAAATATGATCATGTCATATTATACTTTGCTTTTCATTTAAATTAAGAGTCTTTTATTCAGTTTTGGTATTTTCCCAGAGATTCGAATTGCTTTTCTTTCTTCTTATACTCTCTCAGATTGATTCAATTTCTTTGAAGACAAGATGTCTGACATTTTGCCTGAGAAAAAATGACTTCCGGTTGAGAAAAGGAAGTGAGGTCATCAACTGATGCGGCTGCCCAGTCTTGCAGGCCTTCAATCAATTCTATGTTTTCAGTCCTGCCTCTCCCACTTTCCTTTGCTGGCTGACCAAAGACATTGCCTGTCCTCAGCAGTCTAAATGATCAGGCTTGGCTCGTATACATCCCTCCATCTTTGCTCTCTTATTTCTTTTTGTATTCTCTACTTTTATTTCAATGAGATCTCAGAAGGGATTAAAAACAAAGGAGTATGACTGGCCTGGAATAAGGAATCTCGTTTTATTTTCTAATTGTTCCACACATCTAGTACCCAGATTGATAAGAGACTCATGGTAATGGCTCCCTCATAAAGCTCAGTGGAAACTGAAGATTTATTTAATAAATATCAGGGTCATGTCTCAAACATAAAGCTTGCATGTTTATCTCAGAGCTCTGGCTTCAAAAGCCCTGGCAGTGGAGCTGAGGAAAGAGCCAGTAAATTGCAAAAGGAAACTGAGTTACTTTAAGAAAGCACATTATCTCCCTTGTGTGGGTCAGGTTTTACCAGCTTGGATCTCTTAGGCAACTGAAGGAAGGGGATTAATGGCAGGGACAGACCCCCATGCCTGAGTCTGATGAGAAAAGCCAGCCTCCCTCTGGACTGCATACAAACTCTCCTCAGGTTTTCTTCAGTTCTTCACCTAACTCAGACAAGAGTCTCTGGTACCAATTTGCATCTTCTTTCCTTGATTTTTTCTAACTCTTGCTCAATAACCTCAGAAAATCTCTTTCCATTCCATCTCCCCTTTCTTCATTTCATTTGGATGCACCCAAATAACCCTAACCATATCTATTAAGCACAAAATAATGACAGAGAATCCCTTGGATCAAGGGAAAAAAAAAGGTCACAAGTTTGAGCAAAGTTAAATTTAAATCAGTGCCATTAAGTTATATAGATCCTGAAAATCACCAGAATTCCTTTGGGGCTTTCCACCAAAGTCTCCTGTTAGTCTTCTTTTTCCCTATTTTAAATGTCAATGACTAGAATCCGTTTATCCATTCAGTCATTCATTTATTCAAGACATGTTTGTTGAGTGCTCCCTGTTTTCCAGGCATTAGTCATGTCGTGTAAACAGAGAAAACATACATAGTCCCTGTCCCTTTGTGAGCTTTCAGTTCAATCAACCAACAGATGTTAATTTTAAAAAATGTTAATTAAGCATCTATTACGTCCAAGGGACTGCAGTAGGTTAAGTGAAACTCACGTACCCTCACACAACTTACATCTATATTAACATGATTATTCCACTGTCCTCATCATCATAACTATTATTCTGAGACTTTTACATTTAAGATGTTGAAAATTAACTTTATTGCTTACTCCAGGAACTTTCTAAAAGACCTATCTGCTCTTCAACAGAAATCATCAACTGACAGATTGCACCCTAAGACTGTCTGAACTCATCTCAAAATCTTCCTTTTTCTGTGTTCAGTCTGATTACACCATGACCCTTAACCTACCCTAATCAAGCCCTGCGCCTACTGCAGCATGGAAAGACCTGCCTTAAACCAGACTTCAAAGTCTCCATAAATGTGGCTTGCCCATCTCCATTGTCAGACTGTTGAGGAGTAAGTAATAAACTTTATCTTATTAACAGGTTTGTTCTAGTGCTATTTGTGGAGCCAATATTTGACAAAGTGCTGGGAATATAGTAATAATGTCATAGAGTTTACATTCTAGAGACAGACAATAAGCACATAAACCAGTAAATATGTAATTTTATATTTTACAATGTAGTTGGGGAGATAGTAGCCAAATTGTGATAATAAAGAAATAAAGGGTAACAGAATAGAGAATGAGGACAGTTAAGGTCCTAATTAAAAAAGATAATCTGAAAAACTCTCAAAAGTGACTTAAACTGGAGGTGGGGGTGGTCTGAGTGTTTCAAGTAAGGGGAATAACAGGTTTTTGAGACCCTGAAGCAGGAAAGTGAAAGGGGGATCAGCAGGTTCTAGAACAAAAAGGGAACCAGCAAAACAAGAGCGTGGGGGAGGGGGAAGGGCAGGACTGAGCGGAGGAATAGGGTAGGAGGCTTCCACATACTTATTCAGAAGCACTGCTTTACCCTATTGTTCAGTTATCACTCTTGCGACAGAATTGTTTTCTAATACTTCTCACTGCAAATGTGCAGAAGTGAACAGTACAGGTTAAATGAACTTGCGAGGGCCTTACCGTTTACAAAAGTATTTCCATTGCAAAAAGTTTCCAGCTTTTACCAAATTCAATTATAAAACTCTTGTAGGTCCACCTTGATCTCACATAAGCCCTATTATTAGCTGAAGTGGCTCCTGTGTTTCCAGAGTCGCCTTTGGGGAACACACTGATTGGGAGTTAGGGGTGAGGCGGGAGGAAACCGATATTCCTAGAGACACTTGTTCTCTCCAGCTGCAGGACGCTGAAGTTGAAATTTGCTACAAATTGATTTGCTGAAAGACGCGAAAACACGACCCATGCTAATAACTTCCTCAGGCTCTTTTCCAGTTACTTGCTGGCAAGTATTGTCTTTTAGGTGCAGCTGATAAAATCCGAATGTGTCTTGGCCCTCACCATGTTGACTGAGGTAATAAGACCAGCCTCATACTGCCTAGTTACCTTAGTCTGGAACCCTAGATTAATAATCCCGTTTGGGCAGGACTAGATCGCAGAAATTCCAGGGTCTCTCAGCCTGACCACCCCGCACACAGGCCTGAGTGGAATTTCTGCTCATTTCTGCTTTCGCTCCCTCTCTCAGGCCAACGCGCGGAGAGCTCTCGGCTGTACACCCCATCTCAGCCGGCTGCACACTCACACAAACATCGCTCCTGCTTTTACACGCACAGGTGGTGTGTGCCTCTTCGCAAGGAATCCCTCTGTGCGCGCATCCCGCTCCATGCACAAAGCTCCGGGCTCCGAGTTTAATCACACAGTGTCCGGCTTCCTGTCCTCATCACGCCCCCCCCTCCCGCCCCGTTTCCCTTGCCCCTCCCTCTCCCCAGCCTGATCCGCCCGCCAGCTCCCCCTCCCCCATCCCTCGGGTCCCGGGATGGGGGGGCGGTGAGGCAGGCACAGCCCCCCGCCCCCATGGCCGCCCGTCGGAGCCAGAGGCGGAGGGGGCGCAGGGGGGAGCCGGGCACCGCCCTGCTGGCCCCACTTGTGCTGGGCCTGGGCCTGGCGCTGGCCTGTTTTGGCCTTCTGCTAGCCGTGGTCAGCCTGGGGAGCCAGGCATTGTCGTCTGCCCAGGTGAGGCCCTGCTGTCTACCCCTCCCTGGGCAGATTAGGAGCTGAGTCTGCGGAGCAGCTGATGGGGTCGGGTGGGCTGAGGGCAAAGGGCCAGGAAGATGGGTGGAGGGTGAGATGTCAGGTGGAGAAGAACGGAGTGACGCTGCCTCCTTCCCAGCAGGAGCCTTCCCAGGGAGAGCTGATGGCAGAGGAGGACCAGGACCCGCAGGTGAGTGCGTGTGGGTGCTGACTGCAGGCTGCTGGATATGGGAAGTGTGTGGAAGCTGAGGGTACAGGGTGTGCCCCAGCTGTGTCAGCGGTGCGTGGGTATGAGAGAGAGAGAGAGGGTGACAACTGTATGTAATGGATTTGTGCCGGGTTTGTGTCACCTGAGTACAAAGTGTTGGCTTTGTGGGTTTGTGAGATACGGGAGCCCGTCATGGAATGGGGATGCTGGTTGTATGTGCAGAATGTGTACCCAATCTGTACTCTGGGTGTGGGCATGTGTGCAATGTGCCAATTGTGTGCAGAGTCTGTGCTGGTTTTGGCGTGGGGAGGTGTGACTGGTCTCCGGAAGAGAGTGAGGACTGAGACCTGATCCCAGGAATTGGCCTCCCCTTGGCCTCAGCCACACTTGGCTGAGGGGCTCTTCCCTCCCTAAGACTTCTGTGCCAGTCTGTTCCTCTCCTGATGGCCCCCTGTTGGTCTCAGTTTATGTCTCTGAGAATCCCTGGCAAGACTTTGTTTTAGTCCTGCCCTTAATTCCCCTAGGAACTCTATCCCCAGTCAGGAGAGAGCCAGGATCCTGTGCCTTTCCTGAAACAACTGGTTCGGCCTCGAAGAAGTGGTGAGTATCCCTTTATCCCAATCTCACGAACGATCGTAGTGGCTGGTCTATGGTGGCTTCTGGACTTTACTGCTTTTGTTCATCACAACGGCCCTATGAAACAGGCAGAGCAAAAACCTTATCCTCAGTTATGGGTGGAGAAACTGAGGCACAGAGAATAAAGGAGAGTGGTTCAGATTCATGATGGAGACAAAGTGGGGGAGTCAGAGGCCTGAACCCCAATAAGAAAAGAGACTTATGAATTAGATGACCATGTGACTATATATTGAGCTTTGCGAAGGACTGTCCTGGCCTACACCTGTTATATCAGTATGATTATTAATAGCACCCCTTCTGTTTTCAGAAGCATCTCAATTTGGATGATAAATTATATACTCACTCTACTTATGGATGAAGATAAAGCCTGAGGTTCTTAGGCCAGAAGTCTAGACAAGAATAAGGATGCCAGGGTTCTGGGAGGAGAATGGGTTTGGGGGAGTGGCTCTTGGCCTCCCAGACATTCAGGGAGGTGGGAAGGCTGCTTTGCCCATCTGTCTTTTCTTGATTCTCAGCACCTAAAGGCCGGAAAACACGGGCTCGCAGAGTGATTGCCGCCCACTATGAAGGTGGGTAATGGTAAGCCATGCCCAGGGAAGAGGGGTGGCAGAGGGGCAGGGCAGATCTCACCAACCCTTTCCTGTGTCTTACAGTTCACCCAAGGCCTGGACAGGACGGAGCGCAGGCAGGTGAGACCCTATCTCTGAGCGCAGGCAGGTGAGACCCTAATCTCCACAGCATTGGCCTCCTGGAAAAGGGGCTCTTGAAAACCTTAACCACCCCATCTCTGCCTTCAGCCTTGGAACCCCAGAAGCTAGTTTAGGAAAGTCCTCAGGGGCTTTCTCTGTGATCCAGGCATAGGACCCCAGGAAGACCCTTTCCCCTCCCAGAACCTAGGCAGATTCCTCCACCAGACCATCAGCCCAGCCTCTCCTTCAGCCCTCACTCTTCAAAAAGCACTTTTGATTTTTTCCTCTTCTTTCTCCTCCATAGTTCAGGAGTTTTCATGCTCTGATCATTTTTCTCAAAATGTTTCTAGTCTCTGCTCTTCTCTTCTATGCCTACTTCATTCTCCCATCTCAGCACTATGACATCAGAACCTCAAACCCAGTCATTAATTCTTTCCTCATTCCAGACTCTCCCACCTTCTACTCTGCCCCACCTGTGTTGCTAAACTAAGCCCCCCTAAACCTCACTTACATTATTCTGTTGCTTCCCTGCTTGGTTTCCAGCCTCCTTGGTCTCAACCTCTTTTCCCTGCACACCCTTGTGCATTCTCCACACTTGCTGGGCTGACTCCCCCTCCCTACCAATGTGTTTCTTCTGGACTTTGTATATATTATTCCCTGATCTGGAATGCCCTTCCATGTGACAGTCCAGGAGGCAAGACTAGGGGGTTGGCAGCTGAAATAGAAAGAAGAAGATGGATTCAGCATGTGGCTTGAAGATAGGGCTTGCTTGTAGGTTGGATGTGCAGGGTAAGGGAAAGGGAAGAATCAGAAGTTATTTCAAGATTTTTAAGATCATCTTTAGGAATAATGATGCCATTGGCTAAGATGGGATTAACAGGGAAGAAATAGGTTGGGAGGTATGGAAATTAATAATTAAATATGAGATCTAATTGTAAACAAGTGGATAAATAATAAAAAGTGAGTTTCTCAAATAGATGGCTGGGCATAGTAGACTATCTCAGGCTAGGTCAGGACGAATAAAGTCAGGAGTCATTGCCATATGGATGGTATTTAAAGCTATAGGAAAGCTATAGGACTGGATGAGACACCAACGGAAAGAAGGGCCCTGTAAGCAAAGCCCTGAGGCTCTTGGACACCTAGAAGTGGAGCAGAGGAGGAGAACCCAGCAGAAACTGAGAAGCAGCCAGAGAGAGGGGAAGAAATCCAGGGAGAGTAGTGTCATGGAACCTAAAAGACACAGTTTCAAGAAGGAGGATGTGGCTGTCTGTGTTGAATGCAGCTGAGAGGTCACATGAGATGAGAACAGAGGAATGACTGCTGGATTTGGTAATATTATAAGTCAACTGGTGACCTTGACAAAGGCAGTTTCAACTGTATAGTTAGGATAGAAGCCAGCATGGATTAGGTTAAGAGAAAATGTGAAATAGGAATTAGAGACTGTGACAATCCTTTCCAGAAGTTTCTCTGTGACAGGAGCAGAGAAATGGGTAGTGGGTAGAGGGGAATGTGGATCAAGGAAAAGTCCACTCCTTTTAGTGATATGAAATACTACATGAATCTTAGCTAACATTTATTGAGTGTTCGATCTCATCTAATCCTCGCAACAGTGCTAAAAGGAAGATGTTCTGATCATTTTACAGATAGAGGTTACTTACCTTGTCTGAGGTCATAATGATACTAAGTGGTGGAGCTGGGATTTGAACCCACCCAGAGCATGTTTTTGTACTGGACATGGTCTGTGCGAGAAACAATTGCTGATGCAGGGGTCGGGGGAGCCTGCAGGGCAACATTTAAAAAGGTGGGAGAGGATGGGTTCCAGCACAAAGAAAGGGACACGTCAACCCATCATTACAAGAGGGGCATTGGAGAAGGTAAGAACAAACTAGTTTGTAGTTTTGGTGCAGTGAGATAAAGGAGCTGTTGCCTGATGGCTTTTTAGGTGCCTTGGAGAACAAGGGAGACAGGGGCAGGAGGTTTGAGGAGAGATAGTACAAAATTCTCATCTTGGTGAGTGCAAACAGAAGCTCAGTGAGGGAAAGGAGGAGGAGTGCCAGACAGTGAGGAATGTCCATTTGAGGTTTGTGGTTGTGAAACAGAGTGACACCACAGTCTCAGGTCCACCATGCCCTTTGGCCACAACCAGCCTTTGTTCAAGCTGTTTCCATAGTCAGGAACACCTCTCTCCTTCTCATCCTCTATTCTTCATGCTCCAGGCCAGTCTTCCTCCTCTCATGTGGACCACTTACTTTAGCAGTTACCCAGACATTTATTCATTCATTGACTCAACACACCTACCGCTTATAAGGACCTGGCTAGATGACCACAGTGAATAACACCCAGATCTGTTCTCAAGGAATTACTATCTCAGAGAGGAGACAAACATAAATTTGTAAATTATAGTATGCTATAACAAGAACAATAAAGCTATAGGACTGGATGAGACACCAATGGAAAGAAGGGCCCCATGAGTGAAGCCCTGAGGCTCTTAGACACCTGGAAGTGGAGCAGAGGAGGAGAACCCAGCAGAAACTGAGAAGCAGCCAGAGAGAGGGGAAGAAATCCAGGGAGAGTAGTGTCATGGAACCTAAAAGACAGTTTCAAGAAGGAGGATGTGGCTGTCTGTGTTGAATGCAGCTGAGAGGTCACATGAGATGAAGTAGCCAGAGGTACATGGTGGCATAGAGGAAGACAAACAACTTTACATGGAGTCAGGGACTCCATCCCTAAGAAGCTATGGCTTCCCTGGGCCTTGAAGCATGAGTGTAAAATGGACAAGGGGTCAAGGACATTACAGGTAGAAGGAACTATTTGTGCAAAAACCTCGAGTTTTCCAAGAGTATGATGAGGCCGGAAGATCATGAGAAGCTCCATGTAGCTGAAGGAGAAAATGCTCGAGGAGTAGAATGGGGCACGAGGCTAGAGAAGAATGTGGGAACCAGGTGCCAAGCGAAGTCTGAAAATTATTCTGATGTCAGAGCAAGGAGAAGCAGGCTCACGTCTGCATTTTAGATATATCACTCTGGAACCTCTCATGTAATGTGGGGTTCTCAGGTATGTGTATGTATTAAATTTGGTTATTTTCTCTTGGGGAAGAAAAAAAAAAGAAACATCACTCTGTGGCTATACATAGGCAATAAACTGGAGCAGGCAAGATTGGAAATGGTGAGTCCAATGAGAGAGGGGGCTGAGAATACTCAAAGTGAGAAGTGGCAAGGGCCAGACTGGGAGGGAGATGAGACAGGGCTATTTAGGTGGCAGAATTGCTAGGAACTGATGATGAGTGAATAAATTTGGTAAAGGATAGGGTAAAGGAGGCTAGGTACCCAGGGAGAGGTAGAACCATGAGCCCAGTATGGAATACAGACAGTAAAGCAAGTTTGGGGTTGGAGGCCAAGCTCAGTTTTGGTCAAGATGAGTGTGAGGTGCCCGGGATGGTGGCAGTTAGCAGGGTGAGGAGGGGCAGGACTGGAGTCTCAGATCCAAGTCTGCAGAGTAGAGGCCATGGTAACTCACAGGATGAAAAGGCCCAGAGAGCATTGCATTTTCTTTAAGAAAATAACAAGGATGGGGCTCTGGGGCTGGCAGAGGATGAGGGGCTAGGGAAGGCAGCTGCTGAGGCCGCTGAGGTGCAGCCAGTGAGGTCCAGAAGAGGGGCCTGTGGACCCAAACAGAGAGCTGTTGGCCAAGTTTACCTACTTCTCTCTGTCTTCCCATCAGTCTTTGCTAGGAACCCACTCAGAGCAGGCACAGCTCCAGGTGCCAGGATACAGTGGCAAATAGGACCATTGTCTCTGCCTTCTTAGGGGAGTCAGACCCCAAACTATCACATACATAAATAAACCAGATGATTTCCCATGTTGATGACTGTATGAAAGAAACAGGGTGGCATGGTGAAGAGATTAATAGAGGAAGGGCTGGGACCGGCTATTTTAAACTGGGTGGCCTGAGAAAGTCTCAGATGAGTTGAGACCTGACTGACAGAAAGTGCCAGGCAGGGCAGTGTGTTCCGGGAAGAGGGAAGAACAGTACAAAGCCCTGCAGGGACAAGAAGTTTGGTTGGTGGCAGGAACAGAAAGAAAGCCAGAGTGGGTGCCATGTTGTGAATTAGAGGGGTGCATGAGATTAGATTGGAGAGGTAGATGGATTGGCTGTGGAGGACCTGAGAAGCCACTTGAGGTCCGGTTCTTTCATTTTATTATTTGTCTTGTTTGCAATCTGCTATTACCCTAGGTCTAAATTTCTTTTTGTAACAGCTTTATTGAGATAAAGCTGGGATTACATACCATACAATTCACCTATTTAAAGTGTACAATTAAATGGCTTTTAGTATTTTCACATAGTTTTGCAATCATCACTAATTTTAGGACATGTTCATCCCCTCAGAAAGAAACTGTACCTTTTAGCCATCATCCACTATTTCTCTGTTCTCTCCCCACAACAGCTCTAAGCAACTACTAGTCTACTTTCTGTCTCTCTCTATTTGTTTATTTGGACATTTCATAGAAATCATATACTATGGGTCCTTTGTGACTGGCTTCTTTCATTTTGCATAATGTTTTCAGAGGTCATAGCATTTCTTTTTAAGGCTGAATATACCCATTCTATGGATATATGACAGTTTTTCTTATCTATTCCTCAGTTGATGGACATTTGGATACCATTTTATTATTTTTAATTTTAATAATCCAAGTAACGTATGATTCAAGTAATGTATGTATACATTCACAAAAGAGGCAAAGACTATAGACACAAAATATAACAGCCCCCACACTTCTCCTTCAGCCCTACTCTTCTCCCTGGGAGTGGCTGGTGATGGCTTGCTCTGTATGGTTCTGTTCATATATGTCAGATTTCTTTACATAACTTCCCATTACGCTATGGGCTCCATAGGTCATGGCCCCTCCCTTGTCCTGGGCCATCTCTATATCTTCTGGGTAAGGTGGGCCCTAAAGATTTGTAAACTCGGTGGCTCCCTGGGGAGTGAGAGTCCTGTGAAGGGACTTTCCCCTATCTCCGAACATCCACATTCAGGTGTGGACGGGACGGTGAGTGGCTGGGAAGAGGCCAAAATCAACAGCTCCAACCCACTGCGCTATGACCACCAGAGTGGGGGATTTATAGTCACCCGGGCTGGGCTCTACTACCTGTACTGTCAGGTAAGCCCCACCTCGCTCCATGGGTAAAGCAAGAACTGAGGGAGAAGGGTTTGGTTTAGAGGGTGGGGGCAAGGTAAAGGTGGGAAGAGGGAGCTTGGGGTTTGGGCTGAAGAGATATCTGGTCTCTAAGAAAATTTGAAATTGAGATGAGGATAAGCAGAGGCCTGGACTCTGCCAACCTCGCCCTGTCCCCTAGGTGCACTTCGATGAGGGGAAGGCTGTCTACCTGAAGCTGGACTTGCTGGTGGATGATACACTGGCCCTGCGCTGCCTGGAAGAGTTTTCTGCCACTGCAGCAAGTTCCCTCGGGCCCCAGCTCCGTCTCTGCCAGGTGTCTGGGCTTTTGCCCTTGCGTCTGGGGTCCTCCCTACGGATCCGAACCCTCCCCTGGGCCCATCTCAAGGCTGCCCCCTTCCTCACCTACTTTGGACTCTTCCAAATTCACTGAGGGTCCCTGGTCTCATGATGGTTTTCCCAGGCCACTGGCTCCCTACAACAACTCACTGAGCACCCCAGTCCCCTCTGCCCCACCCTAAGCTGCCTATCCTTCCATAGGCTGCCAGGGCTTGTTCACATGTTTTCCGTGCCTCAAAAAATATTCCCATTCGTCCTGACGACTCCCTCCACCTCTGGTTCTCCACCTCACTAGCTCCTGAACCCCTCTCTGATCTTCGATGCCCCATATATCTCCTGACTTCCCAACCTGGCCACAGCCCCCTGGGACTCTGTGTTTACTGTACTCTGGGTGAGAATGGGTCCCCAGTACTCCTCTTCAGGCACTAAGAGGGCTGAATGCCAGAGAGACTGGGATTAGGCCAGGAGTTCCCAGATGTGAGGACTAACAGATCAAGACAAGCTCCTCTCCTAATAATTCCCTGTGGATTTTAAAACAGATATTATTTTTATTATTATTATGACAAAATGTTGATAAGTGGATATTAAAGAGAATAAGTCATGGTTGCTCTCTTTATTGGGGCTTAAGGGACCTCCTCAGGGCAGCTGAGGGCCCTGGGAAGGGAGTCTGGGTATTGGGGAGTGGGGTGCAGGATGCCTGGAATGCCAGGGTGGTGTACAGACTTGGGAGTGGGGATCCACATGCCTCCACCCCCTGAGGTGTGAGCAGAGAATGGAAAGGCAAACTGCCAGGAAAAAAATTAATCCTCTGCCCAAGGTCCAGAAGAAGCAGCCTCATTTACCTAGAAGGCGGGCTTCCTCCTGTGGGGAATCCCTGGCTCAGAGGAACAGGGGCCCTTCCTCTTGGCAGCCTAGGGACATTTAGCAGGTGCTGGCACAAGCCCTGGCTGGGATGTGGGGAGGGAGCAGGCCCAGAGGGGGTTTCAAGGTCAGTACGCAGGGCATCAGGGCCCAGAAACGTGGGAAGCTGGGTCCCAGGATCCAGTGGAGGAATCCTACAGTGGTAGGGTGCTCAAGGCTGTCTCTTTTCTCTCTTCATCCAGAGCCTTATGTAAGAGCTTTTCTTGGGAAACAGGAAGCCTTGCTTGCCAAGTTCAGCATAGGGAGTAATGCAGGCCTTGTTCCAACACACCCGGCCTGGCCTTAACCCCAGAACTCAGCCAGTTTCTTGTTTCCGCAACCCTAGTTCTCCCCACCAGCTCCTTCCCCTCCTTTCCCACCTTCAGGTACTCCTACCAAACCTCCTAAGAGATCTCTCCCTGAGCCAGAGGGTCTTCCACCCTCACCTCTTGACCCACGATGCTGCCTAGCTTATACCCTCCATCTCTACTCTTGGCACCATGCCCCATAGCCAGCCAACCTTCCCTCCCCCACTTCTGGGGCCGCCCCAGGGTTCCTGTGCTCTGGCCGCTCCTCCTGGGTGTCACTGGCAGCCCTGTGCTTCCTAGAGAGACTGACACCAAATTTTTCTGAGGCTAGAGGAGGGTAGGGGGGGTCTCAAGACAACACGGCCCCACAGGGGCGTGCCAGGAGCACCAACAGTGCCCCTAGCTTTCTTTCCTCCTCCCTCCTTTTTATTCGCAAGTTCCTTTTTATTTCTCCCTTGCGTAACGCCCTTCTTCCCTTCTGCACCACCGCCTGCACCCCCACCCTCCTGCCACCTCCTTGCCATCCACTCCTGAGACCACAGCTGTTGGCAGGGTCCCCAGCTCATGCCAGCTTCATCTCCTTCCTCGCTAGTCCCCAAAGGGCACCGGGGAGACATGGGGAGCCAGATCCGAGAGCCGGCACTCTCAGTTGCCCTCTGGTTGAGTTGGGGGGCGGCTCTGGGGGCTGTGGCTTGTGCCATGGCTCTGATGACCCAACAAACAGAGCTGCAAACCCTAAGGAGAGAGGTGACCCGGCTGCAGAGGACTGGAGGGCCCTCTGAGCAGGGGGAAGGGTATCCATGGCTGAACCTCCGGGAGCAGGTGAGTGAACGGAGAAGGTGTCTGGAAGAGAAGAATGGGTGGCAGGGTCGTCTGTGGGCCTCTTGGTTCCACCCTCCTAGTCTGCAAAGTTTGAAGCGGGTGCAAGAGAGGGTCTCGGGTGTGGAGGTCAAAGGAGCAGCCATTCCAGGAAAGGAAATTGTTAAAGATTAATGCTTCTTGTACCTACCAGATCCTGGAGGACAGCCAGCACCAAGACTCAGGTTGTTGGGGAAAGGAGCATGAGAGATGTGAGGCATTCCTGGGGCAGGTGGAGGGCCGAGAAGAAAGGCTGTCTGGGACCCTTGAATCTTAGCCTAACCCTAATCCTCTTTCCATGAGCAGAACCCTGATGGCCTGGAAGCCTGGGATAATGGAGAGAGATCCCGGAAAAGGAGAGCAGTGCTCACTCATAAACAGAAGAGTGAGGCCTTTGGGCTGCAGCAGGGGTGGGAGGTGATCAAGCAACTTGGGGCTTTGGAAATTATTACCCCAAGTCAGGGTGAGGGTGGAGGGCTAACAACAGGGCAACTGGGATAGGTGGGCACTGCTGAGATTTCCTCCTTCTCTCCTCAGAGAAGCACTCAGTTCTGCACCTTGTTCCCATTAACATTACCTCCAAGGGTGAGCACTATTTTAAATAATGGCTTTTGGGGAAGGGCAAGATCTGGGAACTTTGGGGCTGGCACCTGAGCCCACGAGAATCTTAAAGGTGAAAAGTACCTGTGAATGCACAGAATCCTGACTGCCACACTCCTCACCTCCAGAGGACTCTGATGTGACAGAGGTGATGTGGCAACCAGCTCTTAAGCGCGGGAGAGGCCTGGAGGCCCAAGGATATATTGTTCGAGTCTGGGATGCTGGAGTTTATCTGCTGTACAGTCAGGTAACCCCAAACGTTGAACCTCACATGGGAGCCCAGAGGCCTGTTTTCTGAGCCTTATGCCCCAATATTGAGGTTTCCCAATCCTCTGTTCATACCAAACTTAGAACACCCTTCTTCATTTCTTGGCACCCTTGTCAGGGCTCCTGAGGCCTTCCAAAACTGAGGCACGCTATTTTGTTTTCTTCAACATCTCCTCCCTTCCAGGTCTTGTTTCATGATGTGACTTTCACCATGGGTCAAGTGGTGTCTCGGGAGGGCCAGGGAAGGCAGGAGACTCTATTCCGATGTATACGAAGTATGCCCTCCAACCCAGACTGGGCCTACAATAGCTGCTACAGTGCAGGTAAGAGCCCTGTGGACAGTGGGGGGTGGATGGATGTGAGAGGAGCAGGACATCTCTGACCTGGGAGTAGTGGAGGGAGAGCTATGACAGAAGGTTGGAAACCTGGGTGTAGAGGTGGGTCTGAGGAATGGACAGAATACTTTCATTCAGCTGGAGAAGGGAGGGTGAAACATCAGAGTATCTATATGGCTGTGCTTCACTGAGCATCCATATTCTCCCTTTTCTCAGGTGTCTTCCATTTACACCAAGGGGATGTTCTGAGTGTCATAATCCCCCGAGCAAGAGCAAAACTTAGCCTCTCTCCACATGGAACCTTCCTGGGATTTGTGAAACTATGATTGTGATTAAAGGTGGTTCTGGGCTTGGAAGACCAGGGTGCGTACATATTGGAGACAAACGAGCTGACTAGACAAAGGACAGGGAATAGGTAGAACAGAGGCCTCTTCTGGGTTTGACTGGAACTCTGGGTATGACAGCTCATGACTGTTTCTTTTTCCCTTTCTACCCCCACCTCCACGACTTTGATTTCACGGATATTAAAGAGGTAGAATATCTTACTTTTATCCCCCATCCAGCTCCAAATTCTTGGAGCTTTGAAGGGGTAAGGAGAGAATGCCAGGAATTGTCTAGACCTGCTTTGGGTCCCACTGGAATGCTTCCAGAACAGCATCACCATCTAGCGGCAGGTTGAGAGAATCATCCTGTCTGTTGGCAGAAGTCCACAAAGTCTCCCTCCAAGTACTCTCTGCCTCTTCAACCCACAAGAAGCCTCATCTTCACTTCCCTCTATTGGGCCTCAGTTTCTATCACTTTCTCCAGAGGTGTATTTATTATGGACCCGTCTGCAGGGGTTGCCCCATGACGACGACGGTCCCCTTGCCGCCACATTACTCTTCGGGTCCCAAGTTTTGCCTTTCAAGTTCTGCATTCCCCTGGAGTGGCAGGCCACTCCAAGTTCCTCTGGGCTGACACGGGTCACCAGTGAGCCTCAGATGAATCGTACGCCCTGATTCTAGTCCAGCTTCACTCCTCTGACCTCTTTCTGCTCAAGCTCTGCTTAAAGTTAAATAAAAGAGAATAAATGATGCCTTGGATCCATTTCCCCCATTGCTTTGCCTGAGCCCTGTCCCTCTTCTTGGATCTCCTATTCCACCACACCCCTTCCCCTGCTCTCCCGTGCTCTCGTCTAGCACGCCCCACTACACCAAAGCCACCCGAGCCTGGGTGCTTTAGGGCCTAGAGCGTCGAGAACCACGCAGCAGGGCATGAAGCAGCACTGAACACGCAGGCGCAAAAGGGCGTGCGGTGAGATCGCTGAGCGCAGCTTAGGTTAGCGGGTGTGCGCAGGCGAAGCCCGTCGTGGGGCCTCAAGGCGGGACCGTCCCGTGGCGTCTACGTCAACGGGTAGGCGGGACTAGGTGCGTGGTGGCTGCGCCGGCGCTGTTCGCCGGGTGTGACGTAGTAATAGTGCGCCGCCACCGCCGGTGGGCTTGGGGCTCGCGGGAGGGGAAGGAGGAGGAGGAGGAGGAGGGGGAGGTGGTGGAGGTGGAAGCTGAAGCAGAGCAAGAGGCGGCCGCGGCGCGGCGGCTCAGCGGCGCGGCGCGCGGCCCAGAAGCGTTGGAATCGTGAATTGAGACGACTACGTCTGAAGACAGCAGGAGTGGCGGGGCCGCCGCCGTCGCCGGAGAGATGAGCCGGGAAGCCTGAGGCTGGAGACGCCCGCCTTGGGGCTCGTCGGTCCACGGCTTCCCCTCTCCCGGTGAGGACGCCCTTTCCCCTCCCCCGCAGCGCTGCCCCGGCCTCTCTCATTCCCGGACCTCATTACTACCTAACTGGGGCCCGGGAAGACCTCGAAGGGGTTTCTTAAGGACCTCGCGCTCTAAGCCGCCAGAGCCTGTAGGACCATACCGCTGCTGGGATGCATTCTGGTCCCCGGAGACAGAGCAGGAGAGGGGGCTGGGCCAGCCTGGCTCATGCCGCTCAATTCTATTCCAGTATCTTGATTCAGCTGCTTGAGCGTCGGTTCGGTCCTCTTTCAGTTTCCTTTAAAATCCTCCCCTTTTCATTAGGTTCTACTACCTGAACTATAGCGCTGGTATCCCCCTTCCCTCTTCAGACGACCTGAGCTCCTCCCCGCCCCACCCCCCTCGCTCGCAGTTCATTCCAGGTTGGTAGAGAATTCTCTTCCAACTCTAGACTGCGGTTTCCCTGTGGAAGTTGTGTTTTCTTCATGTATCTCTCTCTGTACCATGTCAGGATTCCCGTGCTGAGCTATCTCCCTTATTAGGCTCTCAATTAGGCCGCCCGGGTGGTATTACCGTAGAGAAGCAGAGCCTGAAAATATTGGTTTTTGACCTGGGCATCTGAGAAATAAGGTCCCCAAGGCCTTCTGGTTAGCCATTCTCCCTTGTCTCTATCTGGGTAGGGGAGAGATGATGGCACAGATGCCAAAGGGTTCATTGTGGACCATGTTAACCAGGAAGATTGAACTTAGTAGTTTTGCTTCTTTTTTCTCTTTCCTCTTTGTATCTCTGAATTTTAGTTTATTTGCATCTAATTCCAAAAGAGTCATGCTGAGGAAGAGAGGCAGGATCTAGGGTACAGGATATTTGGATTCTGACACTCTAATCTTTGTTTTACAGGCTACTGGAAGATGAAAGAGACTCTACAAGGCACCGGGTCTTGGGGGCCTGAGCCTCCTGGACCCGGCATAGCCCCAGCTTACTCAAGCCCTAGGCGGGAGCGTCTTCGTTGGCCCCCACCCCCCAAACCCCGACTCAAATCAGGTGGAGGGTTTGGGCCAGATCCTGGGTCAGGGACCACAGTGCCAGCCAGACGCCTCCCTGTCCCTCGGCCTTCTTTTGATGCCTCAGCTAGCGAAGAGGAGGAAGAAGAAGAGGAGGACGAGGATGAAGATGAGGAAGAAGAAGTGGCAGCTTGGAGGCTTCCCCCCAGATGGGGTCAGCTGGAAGCCACCCAGCGACCTCGCCCTTCCCGTCCTACTCATCGAAAAACCTGCTCACAGCGCCGCCGCAGAGCTATGAGAGCCTTCAGGATGCTGCTGTATTCCAAAAGCACCTCGCTGACATTCCACTGGAAGCTTTGGGGGCGCCACCGGGGCCGGCGGCGGAGCCTTGCACACCCTAAGAACCATCTTTCACCCCAAGAAGGGGGTGCAACACCACAGGTGCCATCCCCTTGCTGTCGTTTTGACTCCCCCCGGGGGCCACCTCCCCCTCGGCTGGGTCTGCTAGGTGCTCTCATGGCTGAGGATGGGATGAGAGGGTCTCCACCAGTACCCTCTGGACCTGCCATGGAAGAAGATGGATTAAGGTGGACTCCAAAGTCTCCTCTGGACCCTGACTCAGGTAAGGTGGGTGGAGGAGGGGGTGGGTAGAGCTGTGATCCTGGAGAACTAGGAGCTTTTTGCTATGATAACTGGGCCTAAGGAAAATAGTATGGTAGAGTTAAGGGGGTCCAAAATAGCTGTGAAATGTCTTAAGCCCCACTTTGATTAGAAACTAAGACAGGGAAGGTAGTCAATGGTGGGATATAGAATCTTTGAGTAGATGTTCTGTGTATAGATGAGAGACGGAGACATCGTTTAGAAAAGTCAGACAGTCTTGTCCACTTGAAATCTGTCCTCATTCAGGATAAGGGCCCTTTCATGTGCATCTCCAGATGGTGCCATTCTCATAGTGGTGGGATGAGATCTAAGTAGTGGAGAACGTCACCTGTATGGTTGTGTGTGGCATTCTCACTCAGACTATTTCTCTTTTGGAGAACCCCAACTAAACAATTTTAGGCTCTCTGTGTCTTTATCAATTACTTGAGTATTTATTTGAGCCTTTGCTATATGCCAGATGCTATGCTAGGTGCTAAGCATATAATGGTAACAAATCTCTCTGAAATACACATCTCTGAGTTTTAGTTTTTTCGTGCTTTCTTCCAGTTTCTAAGTACAGTTGACCCTTAACACAGGTTTGAACTGCATGAGTCCACTTATACATGGATTCAGCCCTCCATATCTGTGGGTTTCGAATCTGTGGATTCAACCAACCTCAAGTCAAAGACAATATTTTCAGTCTGTGACTGGGAATCCAGCGATGTGGAGGGCCGACTATATGCATTATTCTCACCATATTATGTAAAGAAATTGAGCATACGTGGATTTTGGTGTCCATGGGGGTCCGTCCCCCACAGATACTAAAAGACAACTGAATTTTGGGAGGAGTTAAAAGTTATACATGATTTTTAAGTGTAGGGTGGGACCGGGGTGTTGCTTCTAATCCTCGTGTTGTTCAAGGGTCAGCTGTAGTTAAGTCTTCCTCTTTGTGCCTTTATAACCTTTTGGATATGCTTATCTCATGTTTTAGGGTCTCTATTCCTTAGAGTTTATATTGGCAGATTGTTTCGATTTATCTTTCCTGTGGTCTTATAATTTGTGTGTATCATTTAATCTTCCCATTGTCCTTTGAGCCAATTTCTCATCCCCATCCTGTTCCCCTGCCCTACAGGCCTCCTTTCCTGTACTCTGCCCAATGGCTTCGGGGGACCACCTGGGCCAGAAGGGGAGCGAAATCTGGCACCCCCTGATGCCAGCATCCTCATCAGCAATGTGTGCAGCATCGGGGACCATGTGGCCCAGGAGCTTTTTCAGGGCTCAGATTTGGGCGCTGCAGAAGAGGCAGAGCGGCCTGGGGAGAAAGCTGGCCAGCATAGCCCACTTCAGGAGGAGCATGTGACCTGCGTGCAGAGTAAGGAACTCTAAAGGACCTAGTGTCTTTTCCTCAGCCAACTCCTAGATCAGAGTCTGGAGGTCTCACCCCACTCCTCTTTCCCTCCTCCACTCAGGCATCTTGGATGAATTTCTTCAAACTTATGGCAGCCTCATCCCCCTCAGTACTGATGAGGTGGTGGAGAAATTGGAGGACATTTTCCAGCAGGAGTTTTCTACACCTTCCAGGTGCGACATGAAAGAGATGCCCTTCAGAAGAGGGCTGGGACTTGGGGGATAAGGAGAAAATGCTGCTACTTTTTCTGCCATAGGGATGTACTTAAAGAGAAAGAGGAAGCTAGAATAGAAGGGGTGGGGGGAATCTACAGGCAAGGTGCCAAGGTGCCAACTGAGAGGGTCATTACCTGGGATCCTGAAATACTGTGTATACCTGAGTGTTCATGTGCTGCTTTCTGGGGAGTAGGCCTTCAGCAGTTCCTCAAAAGGACCCATGGCCCCCGCAAAATGGATTAGTTTAGACTCTTATCCTAGGCAGTAGAAGGTACATCTGTGTGCCCTAGTCCCTTTGTCTTTTGTGTGACTCCACCTTTGGCCTACTCAGGAAGGGTCTGGTGCTGCAGCTGATCCAGTCATACCAGCGGATGCCAGGCAATGCCATGGTGAGGGGCTTCCGAGTGGCCTATAAGCGGCATGTGCTGACCATGGACGATTTGGGGACCTTATATGGACAGAATTGGCTTAATGACCAGGTGAGGAGGAGTAGAGAAACAGGCCTAAGAGAAGATTTAAGGAGCAGGGCGTCTGGGGCCCTCTTCATGGGGGAGCCCTGTACGCATGCTGCACCCTCCATGGCAAGTTGCCTCCCATCTTCTCCTCAGGTGATGAACATGTATGGAGACCTGGTCATGGACACAGTCCCTGAAAAGGTAGGCCTAACCAGGTACTTCAGTCCCCAGGAGAACTTGCACAGTTTTAAGCAGCTTTTCAGTCTCTGTCATCTCTCCTGTTTTACCTAAAGAGGACCTTTGTTTCTGGGGAGAGGTGGTAGAAGATAATCTGTTAAATTCAAATCTATAATCTTGGTCCTGAACTTAACAATCGTATTCCTTTTGCCTAGTTTTCAGTGTTTTTCCCCTATGGCTAACCCCACAAATTGGGATGGGAAGCTATAAGATAAGGTTAAAAAGTTTGTTTTTTTACCCTTCAATTAATTGGTGTACAGGTATTGAAAGCAGTTCTTAGAGCCATAATGAAATGAAGAGGACACTTAGCACTAGAACCTGAGGTTTTTAATTTCATGTAGCGCTTTTGTATCATTGGAACAGGTGCATTTCTTCAACAGTTTCTTCTATGATAAACTCCGTACCAAGGGTTATGATGGTGTGAAAAGGTGGACCAAAAACGTGAGTTATGAATTCACATTTACTTATGTAACACTTTCCATTTAAAAACTTGAGTTCTATTTTGTGTAAGCTCTTTCCCCAAAACTGTTCATTCTTTCAAATATTTATTAAATGTCTTCTGTGTGCTAGAAACCATTCTAGGCACTAAGGATACAGTGTTAAATGAAAAAAACTTCCTGCCTTTATGGGGTGAGAATAAATAAGCAAGTCCCAGCTAGTAATACATGCTGTGAACGAATTAAAACATAACGTAGCAGCATGGGAAGTAGGTACTTCAGGTGATCTGGGAAGGCGTTTTTTAGCTGAGACTTGAATGATGAGCAGATTTGAGGGAAGAGTGTTTGAGACAAAGGGAACAACAAGTTACATGGGACACAAAGTGAGAGAGAACATTGGAGGAACAGAGAGGGCCTACGTGGGTGGCCTGTGTGTTTGGAGCAGGGTGAACAAAGGGATTTGGTCAGAGAGATAATGTAAGGCATGGAGGGTAGGGTAGATGTTATTCCATGTGAACTGAAAAGCCATTGAAAGTTTTAAGCAGGCTGGAAAGTGCCTCATATTTTAAACTCTTATTTCATTTAAAAAACAAAAAAACATTTCAATGATAGGTTGAAAGGAGGCCAAAGAGTAGAAGCAGGCAGACTAACTTAAGACTGAGTTGCACAGTAGTTCACATGAGGAACTTGGACCAGAGTGGTAAAGATAGAAATAGAAGTAGGTTTATCTAGGATAAGTTTAGTGGATAGAACCAATAAGACTTTCTGACATATTGGATGTGGAAAATGAAGAAAAGATAGGAATCAAGGATTGTGCCTATGTTTTTGGCCTAAGTTACTAGAGAAAATAATTAGGGGGAGAGCAGGTTTGATGATGGAGAAAAAGTTCTTTTCTCCCCTCTTATTCAAAGGCCAGGACATTTCTACAGTAAGGTGGGACCACTGGCTCCAGCATTTCTTAATTTCTGTTTCCAAGTTCAAGAGCTTTTACTCTCAGGGATCTGGCAGGCCTACTCCCTATAGAGGCAAGGTGACATACAGTGAAAAGAACTTGGTCTTCTTTATACCTGTGTTTGAATCCCACCTCTGCCATTTCTTCTGTGACCTTGGGCAAGTTATTTTCCTTTTTCAAGCCACAATTATTTCATTGTTAGGTTGAACACGAGAACATTCTCAAAAGACTATTGTGTTAATTGAGCATTTACCTGGTGCCATACATTATTCTTTGTGCATTATGGATATTAACTAGTTTAATCCTCGTAACAGGTGAGATGTAGGTACTATTATTTTCACCCTCTTACAGATAAGTGGTACAGAAAGTTATTAAGTAGCTTGCCCATGGTCATAAGCTACTAAATGGAAGGACTGGATTCGAACCCTAGCAATCTGGCCTGAGAATCCTGAGAGCCTGGCTGCTTAACTACTAAGCACTTGTACCTCTAATGTGTGACAAGTACCTGGCCTATCCTGGACTGTCGAGCCTTTGTCCTGATACCACCTCCTTTGTCTTGCTTGCTTTTCTCTTTTAACCCAAGAATCTAGACATCCAGATGTTGAGCCTTGCCTCACAATCCAGGGGCTGGGTCTTGTGTTCACCTACTTGGTTCCTTGCCTGCTCCTCCATTCTTTAGAACCTCATGGCAGTAGGCAGGAGTCATGCTGTCTCACCTGACCTTTGGCACTGCTTCCATAGGTGGACATCTTCAATAAGGAGTTACTGCTAATCCCCATCCACCTGGAGGTGCATTGGTCCCTCATCTCTGTTGATGTGAGGCAACGCACCATCACCTATTTTGACTCACAACGCACCCTAAACCGCCGCTGCCCTAAGGTTTGAGCAGGAAGGGGAAAGATGGGTAGAATGTGGGGAAGAGGTGCAGTGGCAAGGCATTCCAGGCAGAAGAGTGAGTTTGGGGTCTCTGAGAAGCAACCTAGTCTTAGTGCCTGTGATCACCACATCTGGTTCACTTCCTCCTTTTCTCCATCTACATAGCATATTGCCAAGTATCTACAGGCAGAGGCCGTGAAGAAAGACCGGCTGGATTTCCACCAGGGCTGGAAAGGTTACTTCAAAATGGTAAGTTTCTAGAGGGAAGAGGGGTATGGGATTGGTGGTGGAGATGATGGTAGGAGGCAGAAGTTGAAGCCACATCCCTAGGAGTCTCCAGGTAAAGGGCCTACCCTCTTTCTTTTCTCTAGAATGTGGCTAGGCAGAATAATGACAGTGACTGTGGTGCCTTTGTGTTGCAGGTAAGCAGATTTCATTTGGGTTAAAGGGTTGGGAGGGAGATTGGAGGCTGTTCTGCATCCCTCATTTGGCTCACAGCCACTTGTGGAGCAGGGAGTAAACCTACGCGTTAGAACACAGAAATCCTGGTTTTGTTGGTCCTGTTGTGCTTCCCCATCTCACATGGGGACTAGGTCTCTGGTCCTTGGTCTCTGGCCATGATATACCTGCCTCTGACCCCCAATACAAAGTGTTCTCTCTCTCTTAACATTAGGTATTTCATGTGCCAAGTGAAAACACTGGCTTTAGAGTCAGACTTTTTTTGAGCCTCAGGCTATGGGACCTTGGCTTCCTTTGTTTATGAAATGGGCATGTTTTCTGAAAGATCGTATGAAATATATAGCACAGGTCCTGACGGGGTGGGGGGTGGGGTGCGATGCTCCGTAGGTGGTTCTCATGGCCTGCTTTGTTAACACCCAGTACTGCAAGCATCTGGCCCTGTCTCAGCCATTCAGCTTCACCCAGCAGGACATGCCCAAACTTCGCCGGCAGATCTACAAGGAGCTGTGTCACTGCAAACTCACTGTGTGAGCCTCGTATCCCAGACCTCAAGCCTATTTATTAATGGGCAGGGGAACATGGGAGACCCTTCCTTCCCAAGAAACTCCAGTTCCTTTCCTCTCTTGCCTCTTCCCCACCCAATTCCCTTTGGTTTTTCATATTTAAATGTTATAATTGATTTCTGTATTTTTTTTTCTTTGAGAATACTTGTTGATTTCTGATGTTCATGGGTGGCCATGGAAAAGCCCCTTTTTCCCTGTCAACAGGGGAGTATGGCCTAGCGGCCTGAGTGGGGCAGTCATCTCCCTACCATGTGTATGGGTGGGGGCCAGAAAAATCTGTGCTGGGGGTGGTGGGCGGGCAAAGGGATTACTGCCTGCCAGATCTTTAAACTTTTTTTTTATATATATATATATATATATATATATAAATGCCACGGTCCTGCTCTGGTCAATAAAGGATCCTTTGGAGATACATAGTGGTGGTGTTCCTTAAGAAGCCTCAAACTAGTGGATATGCTCTCAGGCTTTCCTCCAGCCATTGCTGTTAACTACCCTTTAATGGGTCTTGAGACTTAAGGGGCCAGCTTTCCATCCTGGCTCACCCAAAAGAATCCCCCATCCAAGGGAGCAAGGAATGGAAGGAGGGAGTAGGTAGTCCTCACAAATAAGGGAGCTTTAGAGGTACTAAAGTTGGGTGCAGAACACTTATGAGAGCCAGTCAGGATTCATGACAGCGACCCCAAATGCTCGTAAGCCCAGGAATTGGTTATTCCATCCCTCTTCCCCTCCAGCCAGGGGAATCCTCCCACTCGCTAGGGTATGGCTGCTGATTCCATCATCCCTGGTATACTTCACACATCGGGGTGGTGTCAGACCTTTGCTGGAGAACAAAATAAAATGTGGCTCAAACGGAGACCTGGAGCAGAGGTAAAGGGAAGTGGAAGTCTCGGGAGCCCGGAAGTCCCCGGAGGCTGAAACCTCGCCCCCCTAGCGTGATAGGGCCTAGTAGGCCACATGACTAAGGCACTACCGCCTCTGCACGTGTAGGGGTGCAGGGCCCCAAAATGGCTGCCAAGCCTCGAGGCCTGACGCCTGTATGTCACTTCCGTACCGGCGAGAAGGGCGGGCCTCGTAGCCAATGAGGCTGCAGGGCGGGCCTTCACCTTGATAGGCGTTCAAGTTATCCAATGGTGGCTGCGTGCTAGAGCGCCTACAAACTAACGTCACGCCGAGTTGCTGAGCGCCGGCAGGCGGGGTTGAGGCAGCCAAGCCAATGGGATGGCTGGGGCGGGGTCGGGCGCTCTATAAGTTGTCGATAGGCGGGCACTCCGCCCTAGTTTCTAAGGATCATGTCTGCGAGTCAGGACTCCCGGTAAGAAAAGCATTTGCTAAAGATTGGGGCTACTTACCCTACCGTTCCCTTTCGAGGGCCCTGCGAAAGGTGCTGAGGCCCACCGCCCTAAGCCCACCAGTGTTGTGGGAGAATCAAACCCGGAGGAACCCGTCTTGGGAGAGAGGAGGGGGCAGATCCACCGCCGTAGTTGCCGCCAGGGCCTATACAGGACATCCTTGCTTTTGGGCCTAGAACGCGAGGTTTGTCAGGAAGCCTGGACCCGATGCGGTGCACGAAGCTCCGGCGCCGAGTGGCTAGACGAGGTCGCGACCTAGCGTGGGATAGAAAGGTAGAGGCGGCCGCAACTGTGCGTGGCCCAGAGCCGGCTGGTCCGGTTGCCTCACTGCTGGAGGGAGGGCTCGCGCGCGCTCGGATTCCGAAGGATTCTGGCAGTACCACTCGCCTAGGCGGCGGGAGTTGGGGGTGGTCCTGCGTCCTCAGGTCCAGTTGTTCCATCGCGTTGAGATACGGATCGGGAAAGAAGAAACCAGCTTTTCAGTGTGCTGGTTTTCCTTACGGCCAGGGCTGAGCCTAACCCCCAGGAGCGGTCGCGGGAGCCGCCAGGAGCCCACCCGGCGCCGGGCGGGCGGGTCTATTTTGCGGCACAAACCGGGCAATTGGTAACTGTAGGTGGGCAGGTCTACTTTCCTTTAGGGATGAGCGCCTTGAGGTATGGGAAGGCGACGCCATTTCGCGACGGGGGCGGGCGGGATGTGAATTGTCCATGGTGTGGAGAGACGTGGCTAGGTGGTCGAGAGAAGCGAGCACATGGCGGCCCGAGGTGCTCCCCTCCCCCAGTCCGCTTCGACTCTAAGTGTTGTGCAATCTCCCCCTGTGCTAGCTCGGCTGGGGCTCATTGTGCGCGAGGCCGCCACCGCCCGCGGCCTCCCACATCCGGGCACCACGAGGGGGGAGATGGGCTTGGAGGGAGTGGGGGAGGGCGCGGGCGGAATGACGTGGGGGGAAGGGGATGTCCTACCTTCGGATCTGGGAGGTGAAGGGCGGGACTTCCGGCGCGTTGGGGCCGCGATGGGAGGTGCACGCTCTTGGCCTTGGAGCGCCGGTCCCGGGACACGTGAGTCCAACGGCAAGCATCACCTCCCCGCCTTGTAAGCCGGCATTGCTCCTCCCAGCTTTTATGTCTTCTTAAAGGTTACCCCATCGTGTCGGGGCGGCTTGACCTGGGCTCCTCCGTGGATGTGGCAATGGCCTGATTCAGCTGTACAGTATCTACTGTATCTTCTAGGAACTGGTGGGGTGTGGGTCAGAGAGTGAAGGCTGATGGCATCATGCAAGGCCGATTGCTGGTAGAAATGTCCCAGCTGTCAGGTTTTTTTTAATGTGCTTCAGTCAGCATATTCTACTTCAACAGATCCAGAGACAATGGCCCGGATGGAATGGAGCCCGAAGGCGTCATCGAGGTGAGATTGGATCCCTAACCATCATTTCCCTTCACTCGCCTTTGGAAAGGGCAGTAGCAGTAGCATTGTTTCCTGGTTTCTTGGAGTGGTGGTTCAGTGATTTAAGACTAAAACTGGAACCAAAGATTTATATTTAATGTATAGTCGAACTTCTAAGTAGCTAAGCGCTCCTCATTGAATGCTTTATGGGGATTTGTTTAAAATATTTATGTCCCTGAAAGTATGAATAAGACAAAGTTTTCAGGTGGAGTTCTATCTTTCTAGTCTCCAGTCTCATTTACAGGTGGACTGACCCTTAGAATGATTTCCCAAGCCATATAGAACCAGCTGGGTTCCCTGGAGGAAGGAGAGGAGAGGTTGTGGGCTCTGAAGCTTTGGTGAAGGCACAAGGTTTACTTTGATCCGGTGTGGACCTCCACGTTATCACTTTAATTTTTTGTGTCCTGCAGAGTAACTGGAATGAGATTGTTGACAGCTTTGATGACATGAACCTCTCGGAGTCCCTCCTCCGTGGCATCTATGCCTATGGTTTTGAGAAGCCCTCTGCCATCCAGCAGCGAGCCATTCTTCCTTGTATCAAGGGTAAGCCTCCTCTGCCCTAGAACAAGTTCCGGACTGTCTCTATCCTGAGGAAAGGGGTACCTGTTTTGATGGTGTTTGTCTCATTAGCCAGGAATGAAGTGATGCCATGTTTATCCCAGCTGGGCTTTTTTGGTCTGTGCCCATGCCTGGTTAATGCCATGGACACACATTGCTGAGTTTTCAGTGAAGGTAGTATTTTAGCCAGCTTCTCTTTGCTCTATAATTTATAGCTGTATTTTTAGTTCAACTTCATGTAGTGCTTAATGATTTAATAACCTGATCTGGCTTCCAAATATGTGCATTTGGGTACTATGTTGTGATAAGAATGAAGTCTGAAGCACTTTGTGCTTGGTACCTACCTCTGTTGGTTGCTCATTGATATCATTAACCGAGGGCTTGAGTGTTCTTTGTGCCCTCGACTACATCAAATTTTTCTCCTGATTTGTTTAGGTTATGATGTGATCGCTCAAGCCCAATCTGGGACTGGAAAGACGGCCACTTTTGCCATATCAATTCTGCAACAGATTGAATTGGATCTGAAGGCCACTCAGGCCTTGGTCCTGGCACCCACTAGAGAGTTGGCACAGCAGGTGAGAGAGTAGCTTCTTTTTCCTCCCTTGAAGGGCTGATTTAAGAATAATTGGCATAACCCAAAAATCAGTGTATTCCCCAACCAGCACAACCTTGGAAGAACTGAGGTATGGGGCAAGTTGACCCAAGAGATGACCTAAAGTGAAGAAAATCAATTGATGACTTCTAGATCTCTAAAGACTTGCTGGATTAATTAGAAGTTTTTTTCTACCCAAACATAAATAAGCATCACTTCCGTACACCCATTTCCTGAGTCAAATGGGAAGGCTGCTGGGTGGAGCTTGGCTGGCTAGGCAAGTTTGGTGGCTTTTTTATGAACAAACCCCCTGGCTATGGGCAAGGAGACACCTGATTTGTGGTGATGCTCTTATATCAGTCAGGGGCAAAGCAGATGTACAGTCCTTTGTTCATCCTAGCTTGATGCCTGGATTGGTGGCCAGAGCTGTTTCATGCCTGGGGCACATAAAATCATATTGCTGGACTGTTTTCCTAGGTCTTGGGGAGAGATTAGAAACATTGGCTTTATAAGTTGATTACTACTTGAGGCTTTTAGGGGGAGTCATCTTAAAATGTTCTGTGGAGATGCAATCATTGTGTGTCTTAAAGAGTGAAAATACCACCTAGCGTGGTTTTCGTGGCATTAGTGCAACAGGACACGGATATGTTTTTCTACACATAAAACAGATTTTGAGATCAGTATAAGTGAGTCACAATTGGCTTTTAGAAAGTTAGGGGTCTGGTATGGTAAGAGGCCATATTTCAGAGGGCTGTTATGGCAAAGCAGTGTATTCTTAAGAGCCAGACTGAGTACAAAGACTTGAGTCTCTTCCAGTTAACTGGCAGTGTGATCCCAGATGTGTTTAAGTGGCCTCTTTCTCATATGGAAAGAAAGTTTTAGTAATAGTGCATGTCTGATTTCGGAAAAAAAAAATACATAAGAGGCATTTAAAATGGGGCCTGGCACAGTTGTAGCTAATAATAGCACTTTTTTGTATGTTCAGATACAGAAAGTAGTCATGGCATTAGGAGATTACATGGGTGCCTCTTGCCATGCCTGTATTGGGGGCACCAATGTGCGTGCTGAGGTGCAGAAGCTGCAAATGGAAGCTCCTCATATCATCGTCGGTACCCCAGGCCGTGTGTTTGATATGCTTAACCGGAGATACCTGTGTGAGTATCTCAATTTTCTAGTCCTCTGGGTCACTTCCCTCTTCTGTAGCTTTCCCAGTCTTTCCACTTAGCCACAATCTTATTCCCAGTGAGGCTAGTTTTCCCTTCTGAAAGAGTTGCTCTGTGATGAACCTCATGCGTGTCATCTGAGCCTGGCTTCCCTGTTGCAGCTCAGGTAGTGTTCTACTTCCCCGGGCTGTTTGGCCTGGCAGGGGTGACCCAGGCAAAGGATCAATCTTAGAATTCTGAGAGCAAACCACTTGTCCCTTCCTGGTTCTGTATTGAGAAAGTTAAACATTTTACATTTCCTTAATTATTGCTTGTTAATACATTTTTTTCTGTAGCTCCTAAATACATCAAGATGTTTGTACTGGATGAAGCTGATGAAATGTTAAGCCGTGGATTCAAGGACCAGATCTATGACATATTCCAGAAGCTCAACAGCAACACTCAGGTGAGAAAGACTTTTAGAACGTTGCCTATGTAGCTTATCCTTTATAAGTTGTGGTGTGGTGGGGAAATAAAAGCAATATCAAGTGCCAGAGGAATCATAAAGATTCTAGTCTGTTCTCAAGCGTTTTTATGTATTAGCTTCTGTTTTAGGTGGTATCTAGTGAAGGATAGTATGCACTATCTCCTATCTTGAGGCTGCTTTTTCCCCATTAGGTAGTTTTGCTGTCAGCTACAATGCCTTCTGATGTGCTTGAGGTGACCAAGAAGTTCATGAGGGATCCTATTCGAATTCTTGTCAAGAAAGAAGAGTTGACCCTGGAGGGTATCCGCCAATTCTACATCAATGTGGAACGAGAGGTGGGGCCCAGTGCAGGAGGCGGGCCTGGTAGTAAGTTGTTGGGTATAGCCCCTGACTGATTTTTTTCTCCCCTGCCCCCACCCCCAGGAGTGGAAGCTGGACACACTCTGTGACTTATATGAAACCCTCACCATCACCCAGGCTGTCATCTTCATCAACACTCGAAGAAAGGTTGATTGGCTCACTGAGAAGATGCACGCCCGAGACTTCACTGTCTCTGCCATGGTGAGTTTTCCCTACCTTTTTACCAACAGTGTATATGTGCCAGTGTCCCACTTACAGCCAGTCCACAGAACCAGTATACCTGTTAAACTGTTCTATTTTCTAGCATGGAGATATGGACCAAAAGGAACGGGATGTAATCATGAGGGAGTTCCGCTCCGGTTCTAGCAGAGTATTGATTACCACTGACCTGCTGGTGAGTAAAAGGGAATTTGGAGAAAACTGGGATTGAAGGGAGAAACCAAGGTGATTCCCTCTCCAAGGGGCTGTTACTAGTGCCCCTCTTCAGGAAAGTAGCAACTTGGAATAAAATCTGGCGTGCCTCAGGTGTTCTGGGGAAAAGGGGATGTGTTTCCTTTGCCTTCCTTTGGCTGCCTACATGTATACTTAAGTCCTCAATCTCTTCTGGGTAGAATTGTGTCTTTACTCAACATGTTGAAGCTGTCATCTTTCTTGCCATAGGCCAGAGGTATTGATGTGCAACAGGTTTCTTTAGTCATCAACTATGACCTTCCCACCAACAGAGAAAATTATATCCACAGGTGAGTATTTGCCCAACCCCCTCATGCCCAATCTTCCTTAGGCTGAAACTTCTGTTTTTCCCTGTTTACCTTACCCTTGTGTATCCTAAGGTGTCCTTGTTTTCCAGAATTGGTCGTGGTGGACGTTTTGGCCGTAAGGGTGTGGCTATTAACATGGTGACAGAAGAAGACAAGAGGACTCTTCGAGACATTGAGACCTTCTACAACACCTCCATTGAGGAAATGCCCCTCAATGTTGCTGACCTCATCTGAGGGGCTGGCTTGTCACCTTACCCCAGCCAGGGTTCAGTCCTTGGGCTGAGGAGAGGAGGGGGGAGGGAAGGGAGCCAAGGGATGGACATCTTGTCATTTTTTTTTTCCTTTTTTTTTTTTTTCCTTGAATAAATGTCACTTTTTGAGGCAAAGAAGGAACAGTGAACATTTTAGATACCCTCTTCTTTGGGGTAGGCTCTTGCCCCAGGCGCCGTCTCTTCTCCCCAAAACACTAATTCATTTCCCTAATCTAGTCAACCAGAGACTCTCCTTACCCCAGCCAAATTCCTCTGAAAATGATTCAAGGGGGCTTTAATGTCACTTGACTTCATTTGCTGGACCAAATCTGGAGGGAGAACCCCTGAGTTAGGTGCCCCAGGGGATTGTCCCCAGGTGGGGGGGGAGTGGGGGAGAAAAAATGGTAGCCATTTTTACATTGTTTTGTATAGTATTTATTGATTCAGGAAACACAAAATTCTGAATAAAATGACTTCGAAACTGCCTGTTTGGGCTTCTCTCATTTCTTCCCCTTCCCTCCCACCTGCTATAGGGTATAGCTTCCCTCCTAGCTGACATTATCCCTTGTTGTTAATGTTGCTTTTTTTAACAATGGTCATAACTGGATAGTGTGACCCTTCTATAAGAGATTGGGCAATCACCATCACAAGTGCCTCACATGTCTCATCCAAGAGGAAGTGATGGTGAGGGAAAAGGGAATTCATTTTTTCTGGAAACAACAGAGGCGCTGCTATTTCTCAAGTGGTCCTGTCATTGCTTGCCACATTGTTTTGCTGAGGTAGACAAATGGGGGACTCTGAGGATCTACTACTCCAGAATTTAAACTCATTTTCCTCTCATGACATTTCTTGATCCTGACAACTACTTTTCTGAAGCCAGGGCTAATTGTGACAAAAATTGAGTGACTAAGATTTGTGTCTAGGGTTGAGGTGCCTGAGTCAAGTTGGGGGTGGAGTTATTTCAGTTATGGGAAGTCAAAGACTTTCATTTCCTCCTTTTCCAAAAGAAGGCAGGGAATAGGGTTGACTGAGCAAGCAGCTGGTACTGACACAACCTAGTGGACTCTAGGTGAGGCTGTTCTACCATGAAGCTGGCTATACTTTTCTTGGGAGCCTTGCTGGAGCTACTAGCAGGTAAGAAGGGACCAAAGGGGAGTGAGCCGTTGGGGAGAAGTCTGCTCTTTGGGTTGCTAACCAGTCTTCCTTTGCTGAAAGCCCAAGGAAAAGGAAATTACTGTCCTCACAAAAAATCGGCCACTCTGCTGCCATCCTTCACGGTGACACCTACAGCGACAGAAAGCACAGCAAGCACTGGAACAACCAGCCACAGAACTACTGCCACAGGCACCATCAGCCCCGAGCCCACAACAGCCACTCACAATCCTTTTACCACCACCAGCCACGGAAATGCCACAGTTCATCCAACAACAAGCAACAGCACTGCCACCAGCCCAGGATCCTCTACCAGTTCTCCCCACCCAAGACCACCTCCACCCTCTCCCAGTCCTAGCCCGGGCTCCAAGGCAGATGTAGGAGACTACACTGGAACTAATGGTTCCCAGCTCTGTGTCCATCTCCAAGCTGAGATTCGAATTCGAATTCTATACCCAACCCAGGGTGGAGGAAAGGTAAAGCTAAAAGACAATGGAGAACAGGAGTGGAAGGAACCCTTTGCTATGGTTCGGAAAGGAAAAAGGAGTAGAAAAAGGGGCAAATGCAGCGTGGGGATGAAGGGAACAAGGCACCTTGGATGGCACAGCTGTGTAGCCTTGTGACCCTCTCATCTTTAACTTCCACAGGCCTGGGGCATCTCTGTACTGAACCCCAACAAAACCAAGGCCCAGGGGGGCTGTGAGGGTGCCCATGCCCATTTGCTTCTCTCATTCCCCTATGGACAGCTCAGCTTTGGATTCAAGAAGGTACCTTACCCTCATCCCTCTCACCTTCCAAGTACCCTGTCCCTCCCAGTCCTTTGCTGTACTACCTACTCTGTGAATATGGATACCACTCTCCCCTGCTGCCCTGAGCCTTCCTGGTCACTTCTCTAGGAGCCACCGCAGAGCACTGTCTACCTGAACTACATGGCTGTGGAGTACAATGTATCCTTCCCACAGGCAGCAGGTGAGCAACTTTCCCTTTCTCATCACTTGCACAGGTCTCCTGAAGGGACCTAAACTGGGGGGTGGGTGACGTAGATATGGACCTGACCCTTCCTCACTCTCTTAGAGTGGACATTCTCAGTTCAGAATTCATCCCTTCGAGAACTCCAAGCCCCGCTGGGCCAGAGCTTCAGTTGCAGAAACCAAAGCATCATTCTTTCACCAGCTTTCCACCTTGACCTGCTCTTCCTGAAGCTACAAGCTGCTCACCTGTCCCCTTCAGGGGCCTTTGGGCCAAGTAAGACCTACTCCTTCCCTCCTGGAACTCCCACTGCACTGAAAACCCCTACTCCAGACTTATCATCTCCTTTCTTACACCCCAAAATTTCCTCTCTCAGACTTGTCAATTATAGGGCAACTGTCCTTCCCTCCTCTACAAGACTGCCCATTCTCCCCTTTCATTTACTGTACTGTCATCTAGGTGAGCTCCCCACCAATCTTCTATTTCCTAATGTCCCCCACATTCCTCCTTCTCACCTTTATCCCAGCCACCGCCATTGGATGCCTAATTCCCATATCTTTCTGCCAGGTTTCTCTTGTCCCAGTGACCAATCCATCTTGCTGCCTCTTATCATCGGCTTGATTGCCCTCGGCCTCCTCACCATGGTGCTTGTTACCTTCTGTATCTTCCGGAGACGCCCACCCACCTACCAGCCCCTCTGAGCATCTGTCTCAACCAGGGGTGTCCTCATTTCTCACCACTCGACTGACTCAGAGACAGTTATCATCCCTCTCTGTCTTGAAGAACAAAAATGTAGAGATAATGCAATTAGAAGGGCCGAAGGGGAGATGTTTGTTAAATGTGACAGATTCTGCTTTCCCATCCCCAGTGAGAGAACAGTAAAACCCACTCAAATCTTTGTCTTTGGTTTTCTTTGTCCTTACTGTCAGAATTAAAAGCTGCAGTAACAACTTGTCATAAACTTCTGTGCCTCCCATGGTTGAATCTGAGCCAGAAACAGCTGGTGAGGAGGGATGAAAATGTCAATATGTGACCAAATACTTTCATGTGTTCACCTCACAAAGTCTGGCACAGCTGGTGTTGAATCTGCCTCAGCTGGGGCCTCTGGCTGCTCCGGTTCCCCCTCTCCTCCATCCCATCTTGACAGTATTCTTCCCAACCCTTATATACTATTATACGGGAAGTAGGCAACAATAGCAATGAGTGTGGGTGGGATGGTCACACATATGTCATTTCATTTCCAAAAGCTGTGCAAATGGCTCCTCAGCACAGAATGCCTGCCCTACCCACCATGTCCATGGCTGGCTGAACAGCCTGATTAAACCCTTAATGCACCTGGGATGTTCCTAGCTCACCTGCAAAGGGTTTCATCAACAATGGGAGCAGTGGGTACTCTGACCACCAGTTTTCCTCTGTGCTCCTGGTAACACCACCCTTGGCCACCCGTGGAACCAACCCTGATGTCCCCAGTGGTGGTGTATCTAGTGGTGGTGGGTGGCACCTCCAGGGCAGCCTGTCCAGATTCCACAAAAGGGCCTGCATACAGCCACAGCCTGCACCACCACTGGATGCCATTCCTGCCCTTTATAGTAGGCCGTGGTGGAATCACTCAGGGCCAGAATGGAGCCCTCTCAGTTGTAGGAGCGCCATAAGGCTACTGAAAAGCCACCGGGACCTGGACGCTCACCCCATTAAGGGCAGTCTGCACTTGGCAGGGCCCAGCAGCCCACCACTGCCTCACAGACATCCCCTGTAACAGTGATCCCCAACCTTTTTTGCACCAGGGACCAGTAGTCCTATCAATCTAATGCCTGATAATCTGAAGTGGAGCTAAGGCAGTGATGCCAGTGCTGGGGAGGAGCTGCAAATAGAGACAAAACCACTTATTCACCTGCCACTCACCTGCTACGCGGCCCTATTCCTAACAAGCCACAGACCCCTACCTGTCCACAGCCCTGGGGCCCCGGCCCTATCACTTTGAGACTGGCACACAGGCGAGTAACCAAAGGGCTGCAAGACAGCATAGCACTCGTAGCAGGCACCCAGTGGCCAGAGCATGAGGGCCAAGCCCAGCTCCACCAGGAGGGCTAAGAGTTGGTGTCCCAGCTCAGGGTGGCAGAGGGTATCACTCTTGGCTGGTATTCCAAAGTGCCCTTTCCCAAGGGGAGCTGCTGGGCCCACTCAGCCTAAGTCCTTGTTCAGCACGTGGTCACAGAAGGCAGAGGAGCCTGCCTTAGCCCAGAGGTGGTGCCCTCGGGCCAGCAAAGTGGTAGGGAAGGAAATCGGGGTATCCTGCCTGTGCTTCCCAGGAGTCTACCAGGCTTGGGCTCTGCAGGGATTTGGGGGGCTGCCCTCCCTCGAAACTGGTCTCGCTTTCTCCATCCACTTCCTCTTCTACTTCACTGTCCCAGCACAACAGGTGCTGGCGCACCCTTTCGCCAAGTCCTGGGCGAACCATATGAGAGAGAAGCATGAGCGATCCCCACAGTTCGGGCGCCCATGAAAGGCTGCTTAGCGCAACTGTCCTGCTCCCGCCGGTGCCATTCCCTCTGGAGACACCCAAGAAAAGAAGATTTATAGAGTTAGAGCGCTCCCATCCAACGCCATTTTGGAGACTCACACTCCTTCTCTTTCAACTTCGAACAATGTAAAGTCAGCTGAGAGAAGACAAGATGGCGCCGAGCAGGACAAGCGGAGAAAACCAGGAGGATAAATCTCGCATAAACAAAAGCGCGAAAGATAGAATTGCGCAGGCGTACAGCTTTGGCACGCTTTAAAATTCGAACAGAAGGGAGGGCGTGTCCAAGACGTGGTCTCTGGACGAGACCTATTTAACGCTACTAAAGGCGGGGTAGCGTAAGAAAGGAAAGAACGGGGCAGTCCAGTTGAATCGCGGGAAGACAAGAGGCAAAGTGCCCAGAGTGCGCATGCGCACCGAAAGTCAATGACGCTCTGGAAAGACTGGCGGAAGCTATCTTTGCAATATGGCGGCCGAAGCCGACGGGCCCTTCAAACGGGTGCTGGTGCCGATTCTTTTACCTGAGAAATGCTACGACCAAATTTTCGTCCAGTGGGACTTGCTTCACGGTGAGTTTTATTCGGCATCCGGTCAAAGTTCTGGAGCGCATAATTGGGGCGTGACTGCGGACTAAGTGACAGCGACAACTACGGCATGCCGTGCTGGGCGGAAGTTACTTCTGAGAGGGGCGGAAGTGCCACGGACTTCGTAGAGGAAGGGCGCCATTCATGGATGAGAGGGCGAGTCGACGTGTGGAAATAATTCTTCGGGAAGTTTATGCTTTACCGACAATGAAAGGCCAAAAGACTCAAATTTTATAAAACAAAGTTAAAATATGATCAAATAGTTTCAACTTATAATAGGTCGCTATACCTTCAGGAACAAGGTTAAACCTGATTACAAGCCTATGATGATCCAGGCCTTCAGCGGCACCTTCAGAGGTTCCTACCATCCTGATGGCTTTCCTTCCGGCCTCCACATTTGTGCATGGTCTAATTTTGAGATAATTTGCCTTCCTCTTTTATACGAGGCAACTCCACAGCAAGGCCCACCTCACATCAGACCCTTTGGGAGGATTTCCCAGTCTGCCCATGCAAGTTCATGATACCGCACTGTGCTCCTGAAATACTTGGTTTTAGCTGCATTCATGATCCTTGAGAAGCTGAACCAAGCTTCTTGGAGGGGAAGGCTTGAAGGCTAGAGAAAATGTGGGTGGCCGGAGCATAAAAACAAGCCCTGGAAGGGTAAAGCTAGGACAGCGGGTTCAGGAATGAATGATAAGGAGACCTTGGAGAGAGAAGACGTAAAGTGAAGGGGGAATAAAGGATCAGCGGACACTTGGGCATTGTTCAGCTTTATACAAGGAGGCAGTGGAGCGAAGTCAGACCAAGAAGTTTAGATATAATCTTCGGGGAATGGAAGACAGGGTCAGAGGGAAAGAATGGTGAAAGCTGGTTTGGAAAGTCATCAGATCTGAACGTGATATGATTTGCAGGAGCAAGGACCAGGCCTTTTTCATCTGCTTCCAGACAATCCAAGGCTTCCTTGATTGGGTATTCAAAGTCTTAAGGAGCAGTGGGAAGTCCACAGGAGCTCTTTAAGCCTGTAGGCCTGGAATGTCTCCTGAAAGCCCTGACCTGAGTTCCAGAGGTCTCCTCTCTGCTTATTCCTGTTTTTCTTCTCAGTCCCGTGCCTCAAGATTCTCCTCAGCAAAGGCCTGGGGCTGGGCATTGTAGCTGGGTCACTTCTGGGTATGTATTTTATCTTCCTTTGCTGTTGTTGGGATGGGGAGAGAAGGGAGCATGCTAAAGTGCTGTAAGTTGGATGGGTCCTTTGACTAGAAGTGGGGTAACATTTTTCCCAGTAGTTGTTGCATTAAACTCCTAAAGGATAGCAGCTCCTCAGCACTGTCTTATCTTTTCTACAGTGAAACTGCCCCAAGTGTTTAAAATCCTTGGAGCCAAGAGTGCTGAAGGGCTGAGCCTCCAGTCGGTAATGCTGGAACTAATGGCATTGACTGGGACCATGGTCTACAGCATCATCAACAACTTCCCCTTCAGGTGAGAGGCTTGCCTTTTACCCCCAGGGGTAAATGCCCACAAGTCTAGTGGGGTTAGGGTGAGGAAGGTAAAAGGGCAGGAAAAGCTTAAGCCTTTCTGGAAATCTAGTCATCATCTGTGGAGGTGATGGGAGGTGAGCATCCCAAGAATGCCCAGGATCCAGAGTTTTTAAGTCAGAGGTGGGGAGTGCTGGGAGACAGGAGGGAAGGAACCAGTACAGATGTGGAGGAGAGTAAACAGAATTATGTCCTAAGATGGATGGGCTATGGAGGCTTTCCCTGCCTCTTTCCAGGCCTGCCTTTTTTTCTCCCAACTCTTGACTCTGCAGTTCTTGGGGTGAAGCCCTGTTCCTGGTGCTCCAGACAGTTACCATCTGCTTCCTGGTCCTGCACTACAGAGGACAGACTGTGAAAGGTGCTGGGGATTTCCCAAGATCTGGCTGCGGCTCTTGGGAGCCCTGCTGGGAACGCAGGCCTTGGGAAGCCAAAAAACTCCAGAAGTTGATAAAGATTCCTTGTCTCCCTGATCCCAAGGTGTTGCTTTCCTAGCGTGCTATGCCCTGGTCCTGCTGTTGCTGCTTTCACCACTGACACCCCTGACTGTAGTCACCCTGCTCCAGGCCTCCAGTGTGCCTGCTGTAGTGGCGGGGAAGGTGGGTACTGAGAGCAAGGGAAGAATCGTTGGGAGAGGGATCTGGGTGAGGTGCAGAATGGCAGCTCAAAGTGTGAGGGAAGAATTCAGATGACAGAACAAAGAATCTCAACTTCTTCTAGCTGGTCCAGGCAGCCACCAACTACCAGAATGGGCACACGGGTCAGCTCTCAGCCATCACAGTCTTTTTGCTCTTTGGGGGCTCTCTGGCCCGAATCTTCACCTCCATTCAGGTAAGTGCATGTTCTTCCCTCTAGAGGGCACTAAAACCTCATCTTACCTCTCCCAACTAATGAGTAAAAGCTGCTGCTCTCTGGAACTTTTTTTGCTTAATGAAAAGTAATCCTAGCTCTGTCTCATGCCCAGGAAACTGGAGACCCCCTCATGGCTGGAACCTTTGTGGTCTCTTCTCTTTGCAATGGCCTCATCACTGCCCAGCTTCTCTTCTACTGGAATGCAAAGGAAAAGAAGCAGTAGGGCTGAGCTGGCGACTGGAGTCCATTCCATGTTTCTTTTCATCCACCCAACCTCAGGGTCTTTCCCATCTAAGCTAGTCTGCTAGTGTGGTTTTTAATCATTCCCATTCCTCTTGAGCCGGGGATTGTTTGGACCCAAATCCTTATAAAGGATGGGAGTAGAGATTTTCAGGCTGACATTTTGACACTTACTGTGTGCTGTCCTGTGTATGCACTGTTAACTCATTTAATCATTTGGCTGAGATTCATCCTTTAGCAATTCCCAGCTACTCACCTACTGTGGGCAAAAGTCTTGCCCTGTCCCCCCTGCTCCCCACTTCCCTTCTGGCACTAGAATACCAAAGCCTGTACAGTGGGAAGGACTAGGGACTTATGCCTGACCTCTGCCAGGCTGGCTGAGACTGTCTCCTGGACCCCAGTGCTGGGTGGGGGAAGGAAGACAGAATGACTCAGGTAAGGCCCCAGGGTGGGGTGAGGAAGTTCCTGCTCTGGCAGGTCCAGGCGGAAGGGAGTGGAGACTGCTGGTTCCTGCTGCAGTGAGGGGGAATAGAGATGGGGTAATAAAGACTCAGAGACATGGTTTAATTGTACAAAACTGTGTTCACCCTAAAAATATATATATAAATGTTGTGTTGCACCTCTGGCATTCATGGGTGGGGAGATGGGGAGCCACAAGTCAGCTCTGAACTGTGTGTTCAACAGTGCTAAAGGGTTTTGCAGTGGTGAAAAAGGAGGTTGGAGCCCTTCCTGGGTTGTCCAAGTTCATGGCAGTTAGAGGTGGGCTAGGGGCATGGGGGTCCCTGAGAGAGGAGGGTTGTACAGAGTAGGAGACGCTGGGGGTAGGTAGGGGTTGTAAGGGGGGAGCAGCTCCCCCTGGAGCCTAGGGTTACTCTGATGGAGTGAGCATGGTGAGGGGGCCTCCGGTTTACTGTGGGAAGAGCTGCAAAGAGAGAAACACTGGGGTTAGAGGGTGCTTCCCTGGTTGGAGGTGCCAAGGCAGGGTCCCCAACACCCATAGGAGGGCAGGTCTGACCAGTTCTGGGCAGACAGGTAGACCCAACCCATCCCTGGCTATCTAGGCCCTACTGAGTACCATAGGTCTGGAACCAGACTCCAGGCTGACTTAAGAGAAGTGCAGCCTTGTCAGGGCAAGCTCAGCAGCTGAGCTTTGCGTGCTGCCTGCCTGTTTTCCTCTTTTGGGATGGCAGGCCAGAAAAGGGCTGAGTTGGGTTTGGCCTCTCCTAGCCCAGGGGCTGGGCAAGGAAGCCGGGTCACACCAGGGCCAGAATTGGGGCGGGGGAGACAGGAAATGCGGGTAGGTAGATAATGAACTCAGTCAACATCTAGGGGGCTGTGGCCTGCCCTTGCAGGGCCACTGCTGACAAGTTCAGATGGGAACATCCTCTAGGAAATCCCTGGGCTACTGGAACTCTCCTATCCTACCCTTCACAAGGTGCTGAAAGTAGAGGGGGTGGTGCCCCGCCAAACCTCAATGACAACCTCGAGACTCCCAGGAGTGGCCTATGCTTGGGTGAGCTCAGGGCCCCTGCCAGCCAGGCCCCCTGGTGTTTGGCCTACCCGAACTCCAGGAGGGGAATACAGCCGTTTCCTTCCTCAGCCCGCTCCTTAGCTACTCACCTGTAACGAGGCAGGTAGGCTGTCGAATAGTTGGGGGGCTGGTATCCAAAGCCTCTGCTCCCCTGAGTGGGCACGTAACCGGGCCCCCAAACCGGCCCACTGGTAGCCACGCCGCCGCTTCCCTGGCCGAAGTGGGGTGCCCCGGCACCGGAGTTTTTGGTCTTGCGCCGAGGCCGGTACTTGTAGTCCGGGTAGTCACGCAGATGCCGGGCCCGCAGCCGCTTGGCCTCCTCCACGAAGGGCCGCTTCTCGTCCTCGCCCAGCAGCTTCCACTGCGCGCCCAGGCGCTTGGAGATCTCCGAGTTGTGCATCTTTGGATTTTGTTGCGCCATCTGGCGGCGCTGAGCGGAGCTCCACACCATGAACGCGTTCATGGGCCGCTTCACCTTCTCCAAGGGAAGACCCCCGGAGACCACAGGGCTCCCAGAGCCCTCCCGCTCCTGGGAGCCAGAGGACGAGGAGGTAGGGGCCGTGGGAGCGGGAGGTTCCAGGTTCCAGGACTGGTCGTGTGAGGGACCGGGTAGCGCCATGAGGGTTGAGGGAAGCCTTAAGAGGGCACCTACACCCTCCCCTCCAAAGCCAAACGTTGATCCCCAAAACCGGTATCTTTAAAGCGTGTCTTTCTAGTCTGGAATCGTTCCAGAGAAACTCGTGTCCTTATAAAGTATATATCATCTTCAAATTCAGAGTCCTTATCCTGGAGCCCCTGATCCCTACCAATCCAGCACGCTTTGGAAAAGTCGAGCGCAAAATCCTGTCTGGTACCGGGTACAGGACAGGTTGCACTCTCCTTAATGCCACGCGATCTCAAACCCAGTCCTGCTTCCCCTACCTGCGGCTAGCCACCAGCCCGGTGTTCGGTGGAGGTGGTCAACGTCGCGCTGTCTCTGAAGTATCGCACTTGCCTGGCGGCCACCCCTGCTACCTCGGAGTTCTCACCTGGCCTCAGTGTCTGTGGCTGGCGGGTGGGTCAGGCCCAGGAACAGCTTTTAACGACTCCTCCCCACTCCCTCCCAGCAGACCGCGCCTTCTTAAAAGCGCCAATAACCCCCTCCCTCAGGCAGACCCAGGTGTCCCGTTCTTCCCAGCCCCCAACACCCCCTTGAGCCAGCCCCCTCCCCACCCAAGACCTAGAAGTCAGGCCTTCCAGCCCCAGTAATTTAGCACGTCTTCCCCTCCCTTCTTAAACTTTGGAAATTTAAAGTCAATTCCTTTGCACAATGGGATTAAGCACAGGAGAATCAAAAGCCCTCAGGGTCAGAGTTGTGCGAAGAGGAATTCGTGAGTACCCCACCCCATCCCAGACCCTTTTCTGGTGCCCATTGCACCTCAAACCCCTGACCTGCCCTTGAGGCAAGAAAGTCTGCCAGTTAAAGGGAAACAGGCCATTTTTGTTGCCTGAGTCATCCCAGCAGGTGCTTGGGTGGTGATTCAACTCCACTCCAGGTGAGAAAACTTAAACTCTCCCAACTCCAGCCCCCAACGGTTTCTCCACCAGTTTTATCTCGAAACTTCAGGGTCACAGTGGGAGGCAGGGAGCCAGGAACCCCAGGCCAACTCCTCTTGGGCTCAGAGATCAGTGTTGTGGATGCTGAAGAAAAGGCCTGGATCCAGAGCAGAGAACCAGCGTGAATGGGGGCTGGACACCCTAGGTCCCAGTTGCTATCAGGAGAGAACCCTGCTTCCCACTCAGCCCAAGGCCCAGCCCAAGCCTCAGGCCTCAGGTAATCCGATTAAGTAGACCGCCTTGGCTCTCAGCTCTTAGCAGGAACAACTCCAGCTTGGAGCAGCCCTACCTAGCCTGCTGTGACTCAGGGTTATAGGAGTGGCACAGCTCCCTCCACCAACAAACCTGGGGGAGGGGAAAAGCAGCAAAGCCACAAACTACTCTCCTCTAGACCACGAGGGTACCTGGGCCTGGGGAATTTAGGAATGTCAGGAATTCCCAAAGACCATCTTTGGAACACCAAGAGGAGCTGGGTGTGGAGAAAGAGGAAATGGGCCCAGCCGGGCAAGGCCAGGACTGGTGAGTCCTAAGAAAACAGCTGAACCAAACTGGGCACAAGGAAGATGTAGGAACCAGAGAGCCATTTGGATTTTTTTATTCTCTTTTTAAATACTGTACAGTGAAAAATAAATACGCCTTCTCATCCACCAGACAAGGTTGGTCCCCCTTCCCCTGGGGGACCTTGTCACCCCCCTTCATACACACCCCTGGTTCTACTCCAAAACCTTCCCCATGCCTCCCACCCACTATATACCCTTACTATCCCCGTCTTCCACAGTGATGAGGCCCCAGAAATGGGGGGTACAGGATGGGAGGAGGGATAGCAGGGGAGCCCCCTGAACTGTCAAATCTGGGTGGGTCAAGGAGCACCCCGCACCAATAGGCGGAGAATGGGGGTGTTCAAAGAGATTGGGGCATTAAAGGATAAAGGCACATCCAGTCTGATGGGAAAGGAGAGAGGCTCCCCTCGCCCTGGGGGTAGGGTGGACAAGAGGGAGGGGGGTATGACCCTGTTACACACCCCTCCACTAGCTCCTGGAGGTTGGGGGGTACCCAAGCTGCTGTGCCACCCCCCTCCCCCCTAGATAAGAGCAGCTCCAGCGCAGGTCAGTCGGGCCTGTGAGGGCCATGGTGTTGGGCAGCAAGCGAGATGGAGAAGGGAGGGATGCGAGCTGGAGGTTTTATGAAACCCCATTCACCAAACTACCCAACTCCAGAGGGGCGGAGAGCTCCCCATTCTCTGAGGGGCCCTTAGGAAGCTTGCTGACAGAGTCACCCTGAGGGGAAAGTGGGAAAGAAAATGAAGAGGAAGCAAAGTGGTCAGTAGAAATTCAGGTAACAACATTCTTCCCTACACTCCTGGCATTGGGTGACCCAAGGGTTGGTCCCCTGATCTGACTCTCTCTAGTCACTCTTATCAGGTTCCAGAAAATATGTAACAAACTTTCCTCTCTTCTATTCGAACTTTCCACTATCTTAAATGTAGTCTAAACTCCATCCCACACAGCCTTCTTAGCAGTTAAGAGATTTGAGGACTTTCTTGTGCCTTCTTCCCCCCGAAAAAACAACAAAAAAGGGGGATGGGGAGTAAACTACATCTTGCCTGCCTACCTTCTGTCCTGAAAGAGGGTCCTCTGAGGGTTTAGTACGTTCCAGGGGTGGCCGCTGGCGGCTCTGAGACTCTGCTCGGGAGATATAGTCAGCCACAGTCACTGGGGAAGGCAGAGGACCAAGCATTTCAGAGGGAACCCAAGTATCCAGTCCCTAGACACCCACTGAACCCCAACCCCTGGTTTTCACAGTTAGGAGACATCCCATTCTCTCAGCTCTGAGGAAAGATGCTAGCATCCAGTGTTAGCTGACCTGGCTGACGGTCTCCACTGATAGAACCATCAGTACGGTTACCACGGTTACGGCGACGGCGGCTCCGATTCCGACGCTGAGGTCTTGACTCATCTTCTGCAGGGCATGAGAAAATGAGAGTCATGCATTCGATCCACCATCCCTCAGTTCTTACCTAGCTCTACTTTTTTTAGACCCCAGGCACACTCCTTACCTAGGCCATTCTCTGTCATGCCGGGCCCATCAGATTCCAGGCCACCATCCATGACAGTCCTGTCTTCGTCTGTGCGGCGGCGACGGGAGCGGCGGCGCCTGGCACTTGCTGGGGGTGGTTCCCCAGGCTCTGAGTCAATCGGGGGCTCTGGTTCAGATGTGTCCAGTAGACTATACGGATTGCTGTCTGGATCCTTCAGCACTGGTTAGAGGAAGAGGAGGAACTGGGAGTCAGGTGTCTACCATCTTTCCTTTTGGCCTACATTAATGAACCCAGCTGTCTGGTACTGGTACCTGAGCTAATAGATGAAGAGTTATATCTCGAGGTGGGTCGGGGAGCAGGTGGGGGTCCCCTACCGCGGCCCCCAGTTGGCCGCCTCCGGTTTTCTTCCCCCCGGGTTGGGGGATCCCGGTCTCCTGGCCCAGCTCGGGTGGGCTCTTCCCTCTTCTCAGACTCAGTCTCAGAAGCTGTGGATGGGTCTGAGCTGGGGCCTGTGGAACACAGTGGGGCTCAATTAAGTTACTCCCCTCAACCAAGGATTCATCATGGCCCCCAAACTAGAAGACATCTCCTTTTCACTCACAAGTCCCTCGGCCAATCACCTCATCATCTCCATCACCCTTTCCTCAAACTTCCACCCTCTGCCACGTCCCACACATCACAGCTCGCCTCACTCTCCCAGAGCCATCTCACCATAGGCAGGACCACCTGTCCTCCGGCCCCGGCCCCGGCCCCCGTAGCTGCCCCCATAGGTTCGTGTGGTGTGCAGGGAGGAGGAGGAGCTCTCATCTGTGGTATATCCAGCCTTGTCACTGCCACCGCTGCCCCGCCCACTCCCAGGAGGGCGGAAGCCCAGCCCAATCTGACGAAGCTGTTCATCAATCTGCAGCCTCTCCAAGCGAAGCTGCTCCACCTCCTAGTTGGGTAAAATATGGAGAAAGATATGGAAGGAGAAATAAGTATAAGAGCAATGAACAGTCTCCTTTCATGCTTCTCTGCCCTGACCATCCCTACATATTTAAACTCTCAGGAATGCAAGAAGACATTGGCAAAGAAAATTCAGGGAACTCCATAGCCCCAAATTTCACCCAGTGGTTTCTGTTCTACTCAAGACATAAACTGGGCACCACTACTCCTCACTTTATCCACCAGCAGTCTCAGTACCATTGCTACTCCCAGATCTTTCTCCCCCAGGCTTTCTGGCTTGGGTACCTGCAGGTAGGAGAGGTGATATTCCAGCAGAGCCTGAGCATTGCTGATATTCTCTCGAGTGCCAACAAATATGAAGGGAACCATTCCCTGGAGGGCGGAGGGAAGGAGAGATGGATTAGGAAAGTCAAATGGAAGTATTAACTCCACCCAGTATCCTATGGAAGTCCAAACAATGAAATCTTTCTGGCTCTACATCTACTAGGGGGAAACAAAAGTTCCCGTGCTCCACCCCCTAGAAATCCCAGCCCCCAGAGAATGACTTCATGAACAATCCCACCTACTTCTCGACACCAATCTCGAGGCGTAGTTGCCCCATACCTCCTCCCTGGGGTTCTTCTTGTCATTATCACCTTCTACTCGAACCCTCACCACACCGGATTTATCCACAATTTCCTGGATCACTTTCCCGTTCTTTCCAATCACTTTGCCTAATTGGGTAAAGAAGGAATTAGGCCTTTCCCCCGCCCCCCAAAGAAAGAAGAGTCAAAATAGTTAAGATACAGTCTTCCAGCTTCTATATACAGACTTTAATTATTTTCCTACTTATAAGTTCCTGGTGAGTTTTTACAGGAAAAAATATTATAAGCCCTAGATATTTGTTCTTCCATTTTTGTCACTCCTACTACATTCTGTTTTGTTCCTGTGAAACTAAAGTCCATGAGGATATGCCAAGTCCAGATCACTTTAGAGAATCTCACTTCTGGCCCCCCAACTATATTCTCTTTTATGTATACACACCCCCAACTCACCAACCAGGTTCCTGGGTACTTGAACGGAGTCCTCAGAAAACTCAAGGTAGCTTCGGGCCTGTCGGCACGCCTCAGGAGTCTTAAGAGAAGAGAAGTGGGGAGTCATTACTTAAACAGAGGACCTGGGATTACCTTTCCTTGGAGTAGCCAAAGCTACTGGGCCAAGAGTAGTACCTAGTGTTAGCTGAGCGGCCAACAGATGTTTCTGACTAAATATGAACGGGTTGTGGGAAAATATACATTAACACCTAAATTAAGGCATTAGACTTGGCCCCTGCAGCTAAATTGAAATTCCTTCTCTAAGAGGTTTGCCATGTAAGATGAGGAACAGTTTTCACTGATTGCTCAGACTTATCAACAAGATTATTCTCCTAGAAGTATAAGGCTTGGAGGAAACTGGAGCTTGAAGAGTAAGGGGAGTTTGCTTAAAACCCAGAGATAGCAAGCGGCAAAGCCAAATGCAGATTTTGTCCACATCTCATGTCCAGTATTTTGAGGTTTGCAGAATAAATATAAGACATGGTTCTACCTTTAAGGAACTTGCAGTTTATTTGAGAAAAAAATTGCTTCCATGAAAACTTGTATGGGTGGTACATGGAGGTGAGTCCTGGGACCACATAGTATTCGCAGCTCATAAAAACCTGTTTCTCTGAATTGAATAGTTACGTGTAAAGTAAAAAAAAAAGAGAGAGAGAGAGAGAGAGAGGACCTGGTTCTCAAACAATCTTCCTGCCACACTGTCTTTGGGAAAATGCACTGACACCAAAGTCAGGGAGGGAGAGCAACATGACTCAGGTTTCCATTCTACCTCACCCTCTCTTCTCTGTATATGCTAAGAAACCTAGATGACAGTTATCTTTTGCTGACCTCCCCGTAGATGCGGAAAGTGCAAGTCTCTTCACCCAACTCAATGGCTGTCACCCCAGGTACTTTTCGGGCCTGCTGGATGTTGGCACCATGAGTCCCAATTGCCAGTCCCATAAGGTCCTCTCGCACTGTGAACTCTTCTTGGAATGCTGCCGCCAACTGCTTACTGGTCTGAAAGGAAAAGGCACTGTAGGAATCATGGTGATGTAATCCCAGAACATCTGTCCCAGGTAGGAGGCTCTGCATAACTTCAGTAAGAAAAAAAAAGTGTGAAAGCAAGCCAGAACCATCCATGAGTCCACTGACCACTAGGACCTATGTGGAGAATTCAGGAACTTTTCATTCTACTCCCACCTTTCAAATACCAATAACTAGAGGGGAAGGGAGGAAATGAGGACAGAGTTTGGGCTAGAAGCCACTAACGTCCTAATTTGGCTCTAATACAGGCTGTGTGATCCTAAACAAAATACACACTCAATGCCTCAGTTCTGTCATCTGCTAATTATACCTGACCCACCCAATTCTCAAAGTATCAAGAGAATTAAATAAGATTGGTAAGAAAGGACTTGTCTCAAGGTAAATGCAAGTATAAAGAACTATTACCTTAACCAAACTATTATCGACTCCCAAAAATTTGACAAGAGGTTAAGAAAAGCATAAAGGAGCCTATAGAATACCATACTACTTAATTCCTTCGCCAGTCCTTTGTGTGATCCCTGGGTGCAAAGGCAGAAAGACAGGAAAGGTTCTAGAAGTATGAGTCCTAAGTAGGAAGCACCAAATAGGAAAGATGTCTGAAAAGGGACATTCCCAGATCACATTTCATGACTTCCTACCTCCAAGATGAATAAAGCTGAATTATAGCAAGAATTTACACGAGCGAGAAGAAATGACTGGAAAAAGGAACTAGGTTGGGTATTCAAAATAACTGAGATGATTTACAAATATCTTCTAGAGAAATTTGCCAAGGGTTTTCTTTCCTAAACTGCCTAATGGGTACAAGGGTACTTCTTGTATACACATTCAATATTTTTAAAAGAATCTTTAAAAAACAACACTGGCAAGATTTCTTAAAAATAAAGACACGTCCCCATACTTAAAACCATGCACCTATGGTTAACTTCAGTATCTGGTACTTAATCACACGGATCAATACAGCCATGTCCTGGAAGAGTAGAATATTCTACTTTTTGTCACCAGGAAACCTGTTCGTTGGGAAATGGAGCAGATACAGTTTGTATTATCTGGGGGTAATGGTGAATTTTTACCTGCCAGTGCTCTGAGTAGCATCCCGGGAGAAGTAAAAGATTACCATGATCTAGAATTTCCACAACTCAGAGAAAAGCTTTCCAAAAAGATCAGTTCATTTGATAAATGAAAATGCATGTTCAAACACAAACACACACCCTATTCAGGATGATATAATAACCTAAGAAAAGGGAATCTGACCGTCATAAAATGTCAGAACTCAAACCTCATAGAAATATTCTAGTTGAACTACTTCATTATCACAAATGAAGATGAAACTCAGTAAAATCAAATGATTTGTCAAAGGTCAATTATTTGACAAAGCAAGACTTAGGATTCCAAGTCTAGTATACAAATGGTTCTTAAACATATCCTGAAAAGTGTTTTAGTTCCCAGAGGTGATGTGAGAGATGCCAGTGGAAAAAAGAGCCACACCTCCTTCCACTGCTCTGATTATGTTTTATGCATTGAGCTCTCAAGTAAAATTTCACTTGAGCAAAAGGTCCCATTGCTCAAAAAAGCTTGAAAACAACTACACTATGACATGATGGAGCTCTGCCATCTGGAGGAGTCTGGGATAAAACACAAACCCAGGTATAACGACCCAGAAAGACCTTAGTCTTTTTGTTCTGTAAACATAAGAATATGTGTGGAGGATGGGATGGGAAGGGAGGCAGACAACAATACCAGTTTATTCAGCAATAAAATGTGGAGCCAAAATTTACCTCTAGGTGCTTGGTAGCTTCTTCATTGCGGGACATGAGTAGCAGTTTAGTGCGCAAGCTTCGAAAATGCATATCACCCAGCAGGGATGCCCGCTTCACAGGGGCTTCTGTGGTTGACTAGGAAGAAACCAATGGAAGTCATTAAAACTGACTTTGCATACATACTGTGGGAGAGCCCGCAACTGGGAATCAGGATGCCCGAGTCTCTGGAAAAGGGTGGGAATTAAAACATAAAGTTAAAGAAGAAGAAAATCATTGTGAGCCTCATAAGGGCCTGCTACCTCGGTACCTATGGGAAGTGATTTTAGGCAGCAAGCACAGGTGAGAACTGTACACTCTACTTTGAGAATCCAAATATGCCCAGACTGCAATACAATGACCAAGTTAAAAAAAAATTAGGGTCAGACATGGAGAAGACTAAGGAAAGGTAGGCTACCTGGGCCCACAGGGGTCAGGAGCAATAAAGTCCTCTCTGACAAATAAATATAAACACATTTAGCTCCTCTGTTTCTACAAAGGAGTTAAGGGGGAAGAAGGAAAAATTGTTCAAAGGACTTAACGTGAACTTTAGGCAGAATAAACTCACCAGAATGAAGAGCTCGCTATTTGTGATGTTGAGAAAGATGCAGTTCGCTCCCAATGCTTTCTTGAACTCTTTATGGACATTTTCATTGGAGCAGCTGCAGAAAAAGAGAAAAATGCTCAGTGTAGAGTGTAGTCTCGGAAGAGAGACTTAGAAAAATAAGAAAAGAGGAAGGACTCCAGTAAAAGAACAGGGATGAGGAAAAAGAGGAACTGAAAGCAAGAAGGGTTCTAGAGGGCCAAGGGAATAGAGAAGACTGAAACTAGAAGTGGGGCCTGGGAGAAACAGGGGCAGAGCTGAGGACTGTAGAGGGCCCATCACTCCCAACATCCCTAATACTCACGCTTCTCTCAGATCCTCAGGAACAGCCATGGTAACCTTGAAGAAACTGCCTTTAGTTGCAAGGGGATTGGGATTAACTGGCCGAAGCCGTTCCAGGGTGACAATCTCATTATAAGTGGCATCACAGGCAGCATATTCAATGACATAGAACTAGCAAAAAGAAAGACAGGAAAAGTTGTAGATGACCTGAGCTATCTCCCACCTTTCTATGACTAAAATATTTGTATCGGCAGTTCTCCAAAGGCCTTCACAATCACTCACATCTCCCTTCATCATCCGCACCCGGGCCAGCCACCAGCCACAAGGTTCTTGCTCATTGGCTCGAGAATAAACCTGAGAAGATGAAAATAAAAAAGATATTGAGGACCCTCCCAAAATATTACAAATGGACTAAGCATTAAGACACTTAGAGGGTATCCTTAAACCAAGATAAATAAAACTAGAAGTGGTAGCTACTAATTGAAAATCAGAGGGCACTAGATTTTAGATGCTGTTACCATGAATGAAAGGTAAATAATCTTCTGAAACTGGGAAGCTCCCTGAAAGTTTAGTTGATCACAACAGAGATGGATAGGAAACTGCTGCATTTCACCTGTCCATAAGCTACATGGCTAGATGTAGTAGCTTAGCTCAGGGAAGGAGAGTGAACCAACCATGAGGAGCCTAGAACAGCAGTCTCCAACCTTTTTGGCATCAGGGACCAGTGCTTTTGTAAGAATCCAATGTCTGATGAGCTGAGATGGAGCTGAGATAGTGATGCTAGTGCAGGGGAGCAGCTGCAAACACAGACGAAGCGTCATTCGCTTGCCCGCCACTAACCTCCTGCTGTGTGGCCCAGTTCTGAACAGGCCTCGGACTAGTACCAGTCTGTGGCCCGGGGATTGGGGACCCCTGGTCTAGAATACTGGTATCAGAGTAAGGGAGATGTAGTGAGAAAAGTGACATTTAGAAAGGGTAAACTCCATGACCCTTACCTCTACCTCATCTCCTTCTGTGATCTCCTTATTATAATCAGCTGGAGGTGGTAGCCGGACATCCCCGAAAGGAATTTGTCTCTCACTCTGCCAGCTGCAAAAGAAACTGTGATATGAAAGCTATTCAGGCTAATGTGGCTGCCCATTTCTTCAGGAAGGGGTTACTGCCTAAAATTGCTGAGTAATTTCCACCTTCCCTGGTGATTATAGGCTAAACCCCAGGCCCTGCTCCATAGCAGTATCTTCCATCTCTTGCTATAATCTAAATACTGGGTCAAATGCACCCCCCTCACCAAATTTCAGCCCTTTCCTCTTCTGGGATCCATATAAAATTGCCCACCCATACCGTTGGCTCTCCCCCACCTATTACATGCCTCATGGTACTCAGCTGCCCCCTCTTCTCCACTTCTAGGACCTAGTATGCTGGATTCTCTATTCCCAAGGTCTTACTTGTTTTCAAAGAAGATAGTGACAGAGTCTTCATGGACATCCTTCACAAAGCCCTAGAATTTTAGAACAAAGTAAAAAAAGGAAAATAAAAATAAGGGTTTGTAAGCTGACAAGGTCCTTGCAATCTGTGAAGTCAACCAAGGATTGCCTTGCCTAAATAAGTAAATAAATAAATAAATAAATAAAAAAGGAAAATAACAATTTACCATCACCTCAACCAATAAGGAAAGAGACATTTGGAGGTCCTTAAACTAGAGTTTCAGATTGGAACACAATCTAAAGACAGATCCAGGAAAATAGTTGTATTGGAGAAAGAATATGAATACTCAGGTAAAGATAAAGGAATGATACTGGCATGAAAAGAGATGTGGCAAAATCCAGAAATAAGATGAGACATAAAGTAGAAGGGGGCAACAACTTGCTTCAAAACAGCCTGGAAACTACCTGGTGGTCTACTATGGCTCCCAAAGGGGCCTCCCTATCTGTCTGCCTCCTGTTGTGCTGAGCAACTTGCCAGACTTCACTTAAAATACCAACAATATTCAGCAAGGCTAAGAATATCCCATGAGACAGTGTGAAGCTGTCCTAGAACACCTAGAGGACATCAGGACCTGCCAACAGAGAGAAGGGTCTATCTCCCCAATACAGCAAGACCTGAGCAAACTTGGTGCCTCAATGCCTGGGTCTTAAGAGAATAAAAAGAATATTGGAAAAGTCCAAAGCTATGAACAAAATTTACAAGGAAAAATTAGGACTTAAGAGATGTGAGATTTCTGAATGCTAGACAATGACACTGTAAGCATCTGAAAAGATAATAAAATTTGTAGAACAGCCCAATCTCAAGATCATGACAAGGGAAAACAGTGATGATTAAATGGCTGGTCTATCTTCTATTTCTATGTTCTCACTGAAGAAGCCAAAGCTATGTGTTCAATCCTATGCTTCCAATTTTCTATCTTTTCTATTTTCACATACTCAAAATTAAGAACTGCTAATTTTGATAAAGTCCAATTTATCGATATATTCTTTTATGACTAAGCCTGTGGTCTCATGTATAAGAAATCTTTGCCTAATCCAAGACCATAAAGGTTTTCTCCTATGTCTTCTTCTAGAAGTCTTATAGGTTTTGTTTTACACTTAGGTCTATAATCCATTTTGAGTTAAATTTTGTATATGGTGCAAGATATGATCAAAGTTCATTTTTTACCTATGGATATTGTTTGAGTACCATTTACTGAAAAGACTATCCTTTCACCCTTGTACACTGTTGGTGGGATTATAAATTGGTACAGCCATTATAGAAAAGTCTGGAGGTTCCTCAGAAAATTAAAAATAGAACTACCTTATGACCCAGCAATTCCACTTCTGGGAATTTATCTGAAGAAAACCAATTTGAAAAGATATATGCACTGCATGTATCTATGTTTACTGCAGCACTATTTATAATAGCCAAGATATAGAAGCAACCTATAAGTGCCCATCAATAGACTACTGGATAAAGATGTGGTACACATTACAATGAAATATTACTCAGTCATTAAAAATAAAAAAGAAACTTTACCATTTGCAATGAAATTAACAGACCTAGAGGGTATTATGCTAAGTGAAATAACTCAGAGAAAAGACAAATACCATATGATTTTACTTTTATGTGGAATCTAAAGAACAAAATAAATTACTAAAACGCAAACAGACTCATAGATACAGAGAACTGGTGATTGTCAGATGGGAGTGAGGTTGGAAGGCTGGATGAAAAAGGTGAAAGGATTAAGAAGTACAAATTGGACCAAAACAATAATTTGTAAAGACCTATGCACTCCAATATTCATGGCAGTACAATTTAAAATAGCCAAGATATGGAAGCAATCTAAATGCCCATCAACAGATGACTGGATAAAGAAATTATGGTTCATATATACAATGGAATATTACTCAGCCATTAAAAAAAATGAAATCCTACCATTTGCAACGACATGGATGGACCTAGAGATTATTATGCTGAGTGAAGTAAGTCAGACCTTGAAAGATAAATACCATATGATTTCACTTATATGCAGAATCTAAGGAAAAGAACAAACTAATCAAAAACAGACTCACAAACATAGTGAACAATTTTTGGTGATGGAGAGAGGGGAGGAGGGTTGGGAGGCTGGGAGAATGGGATGAAGGGTTAAAGAAGTACAAATTAGTAGTTGATAGTTGGGTATGAGGAGCATGACAGAGGGAATGCAGTTAGTATTAATATGATGGTTAAGTGGAGGGCCAAGGGAGGGAGGGAGCAATTGGGGGGATCATTTTATGAACATTATAGATGTCTAACCAATGTACTGTATATGTGAAACTAATTTAAGTAAATTTATAGTTTTTAAAAAAGTACAAATTGGTAGTTACAAAATAGTCATAGGGATATGAAGTACAGTATAGGGAATATAGTCAATAATATTGTAATAACTACAAATAGTGCCAGGTGGGTAATAATCAAAAGGATCACTTCATAAATTATATAAATGTCTAACCATTATGCTGTACAACTAAAACGAATATGAAATAATCCTGAATGTCAAAAAAAAAAAAAGTTTAAAAATTAAATAAATAAGATTAACTACTGAATTGTCTTTCACTTCTATCAAAAATCAGGAAATGCAAATTAATACATAATGACAGAAAGCAGTTCAGTGCTTGGAAGAGGACTTCTTGGAGTATAGAAATGTTCATTATCTTGACTGTGGTAATGGACTTATATATTGATGTCAAAATCCAACGAATTATACACTTTAAATATATGTAGTTCACTGTGACAATTATACCTCGATAAAGCTGTTTTAAAAATTACAAGTTTCAAAAGGCTAATTAATACACAGGAACTATTCCTGAGTTTTGCAACTAGGGACAAAAGCTGAACTTGGGAAACATCGAAAATGCACACTTTTGTCACTCCTCCCTCAAAGAACTGGTCAATCATAAATATTCACTATACTGCTGTTTCCTTACAAGCCATCTTTCTCTTCTTTCAGGATAGGATCTTGTTATTGAGCTTTTACTGCTTAAAGCTTTACTACTGCCCAAGACATTAGTACTCCTGATACTGCCTGGCCTCTTATTTACCCATGCTTTAGCTTTCTCTGCCATTCCCTTCCCCAGAAATGCTTTTTCCACTCTTCATTCAGCTCCATCAATTCCCACTCCTACTATTCACAAGTCTTCTGAGGCACTTTCACCCCTCACTATTTTTGCCTGAGTCCCTCTTCCCTTTCCAGTTCTTCTCTTAGTTCCTTGAGTGTCCTCCTCCCTTTCCCCACAGCTACTAATACTATATCCCTTCCCTCTTCTTTTCTCCCTTTAGAAGGGTCTGGAGTTCTAGAAAATTTTCAGCCGGCTTCCTCAGCTGACTTTATCCAATTCTTTACCCAAAATGTCTCCAAGCTTTAGATGAAGAGTAGCTACTATCAAAACATTTTAGGGATGAGATAAAAGTGGAAGAGATAGAGAATCACTTGCCTTCCTTTTTTGTGAAGAGATAAGAACTCCTAGGTATACCTACTTACAAAGGATATGCCTATAGCTCTAATCCCATTCTCCTCCAGGATGTCAGTTGGCCCTCAGGAGGAGATAGCAATATTACTCTGGTTTTTCCACCTACCATGATCCCCGAAGCAGAAATTCAGAGCTCAGAATGGAGTTTTCCCTCGAATTACTCAGCAGTTCAACTAAATGTCACTTAATCTTCAAATATTCTCCAAAACAGGTTTTCTCAACTTCGTATTTCAACCCAGTCTCTGCTCCTTAATTCCACCCACATCACCCCAGTTTTTTTCCTCCAAAGATACTAGTGGTAGATAGTGAGCTCCCAATTCTGCTCAGTGCATGCTTACTGGGAAGATAAGCAGGTGAGGGCAAGAGCTGATAGTGAATCTCTAGAAAGCCAACTAGATCTAAAGGATTATTTGATTCAGTGGACATGGCATATCCTAACTTTGGCTTATAGCAGTGGTCCCCAATCTTTCTGACACCAGGGACCAGTGCTCCTATGAGAATCTAACGTCCGATGATCTGAGAGCAGAGATAGTGATGCTACCGCTGGAGAGTGGCTGCAAACACAGATGAAGCTTCGCTGACCCACAATTCGCCTCCTGTTGTGCAGCCCAGTTCCTAATAGGCTTTGGACCAGTACCGGTCTTGGCCTGTGGGTTGGGGACCTCTAATTTATAGGACCTAGGATCAGATAGAGGAACAGAAAACCCTAGATTCCTAGGTATTTCAGTTTCCTCAAATTCTAGAAGATATGAAATTAGTCCCCACATTCAACCTATCTTCTAGTCCTGGGCTCTCAAAGGAGGGAGTTCTAGGAGAAAAGCAGGAAACGTCTGGGTAAAAACCACATACTGAAACTGAGTATGCCATCCATATTTCTTAAAGAAAAAATGAAAATTAGGATATCCAGGCAAGGTCTGGAAAGTTGGATTGTGCTCTGAAAGGTGAACAGATACTTCACTTAGGAGTACAACTTAAAGAATTTTCAGATACATTAAGTTCTGACAAAAAAGGAAGAGCTGATGGGATAGCTACAAAATCACTTAGATCCCAAATCTGACCCTTGCAGTTATTTCATGGGAGATCAAATACAGGACTCAAGTCTGAGAGGGGAGAAAGGGACCTTCCAAATACACAGTTCTAGCAGCAATGTAAACACTCCTTGACCCACCGAAGTTAGCTGAGTCATGAATATTCAATCTATAGCAAGGTCAGAATAGATAAGTACATGGCACTGAAAGCTGAAGAAAAATTAGTCTGAATTTAGGGATTTATTGTTAACTAAGCCTTGGGACACAAAACACTAATGTGGCCACAACAAAAAAAATCCACAATATCTGGATTTGGCTCAACTGCAAACTCTGCTCATGGATTCAAAGTATCCTGTCCCCAATTCACTCAAGTCTATCACTGCAATAGCCCCCAGAAGAAAAGGGAAAGATTCAGAGAGAGACACTTATATATGGAAAGAGAAACATCTCCCTTCCCAGCTGTGTCACAGTTAATTTGAACTGGATACCAATCTTCCCCAGCTGTGCTTGGCTCCCATGCTTCCTAGAACAAAAGCAAACATATCTTGATCTCAGACTCAGTTTAAGAATCACTTTTCTTGGACCCCAGAATCTGGGGGTAGGAAGGACCCATGTAAAAGACAAGATATTGGGGGAAAATGGAGTGAAAGTCTAATGAGTAAGGGTATTTCCACCAATGTAATGTAAATTTTTGGAGAAAGAATATGAGACAAATGTACTCTATCAGAATCAGAAAAGAATTAGAGACTTTGCCAAAGAAAACAGAAATGCTATGGAGGCAAGCTAAAAGAAAAAGTCCCATGAGTTAGAAAAGTATGCAGAAAAAAAAAAAGACAGAAGAGATCAGCTGGGAGCATCCTTCAGACACTGAATAAGGTGGTTCCTGGGGATTACACAGGAATACAGAAATAATACGGTAAGAAGGCAGATACTTAAATTGAGAGAATACGTTAAGATAGATATGGGTACCGATAGGCACTGAATATAAAGAAATCTGGTGAGGGAAGTAAGGCAGAAATATAAGCATTTGGAGTGGGTAAAAAAATGACTACAATGAACTTATCAGTTGAAGCTGGGGCAGACACCTTCCATTCCAAGTGCAAATATGAGACCCTTTCCATGACTTCACAGAGAAGTTGGAGAAAGTCATTTCCAAGGACATGAAGGTAGAGAAGTCTATTATGGGAGAAAAGCTTGTGGGAAAGTGAAGGAAAGGTGGCTCTTCTTACAAGTGATGTTACGAGAAGGTCTCTCTCTCTCTCTGCTCTTGCTCCTCAGGGTAAAATGAAAAAATAAGAAATTTTAAAAGTCTGTGTAACAATTCCAGGCATAAAGTCTAGAGAGGTTCAAAATAACAAGTCACCCAAAGAAAATTTCCTGGTCTTTCTCTGACTTAATCTGAATGGGCGGGGGGGCGCAGGGGGGGTCCTAGAAAATGGATTCAGAATAAAGGTGGTAGTAAAAGGAGTTCTAAAGAGCTAAAGGGGGAGCTGAAGTAAACAAGGATCTTTTAAAGACAGTCCCCTTCTGCTTCAAATAAAGCTATCAGATTCCCAAATTGGAAGAGTTGACCATAAGTCTTCTAGAAGTGGAAATTGTTAAGATAAACAGAGGAAATCCTCATGAGATCCCCTTTTAGAGATAATATGAAGCTTATACTCCTCAAGATGAGCTATATGAATGACTTAAATGTATCTGAGGTCAGCATGAGATAAATAAAATCCATGCCTGAGTAGAATGGTAGACCAGCTAGCTAGCCTTGGGAATAAAGAGGTGGGGTGAGAGACTTCTGAAAAGATGCCACCTTATGGCTAGAAGGCAACTTGACTGGTACAATCCAGAGTTCCTGAGATCAAAGACATCAAATGTCATACATTTCTGACAATTTCTCCTTAGATTGGGAACAGAAATACAAGGTGAAAGGAGGGTGTTTTCCACAGCCAGTAGGTAGAAGCCTCTGGGAGGAAGATGAAGAGATCTAATACGAGGCTGCCTTCCCAAGGAGGTAACAGGAGAAGAATAAAAAGAATTCTCTGTGTGCTTGGACTGTGAAAAAGACGTGATTAAGGTCTAAGACATGTCCTCTACTAGGAAACAGAAAAAGTCAGTCATTATGAACCTGGGTAAATGAGGTCTCTTGGGGGTGGGGAGACACTGATCCAAGCACGATAATGCCCTGATGTCACCCCCTCTGAAATGGGGGTAAAAGCAGGTGTAACAGAGGGGCCAAAAATAAGAGATAAGGGGTTAACTTCCAGAGGTCTCCCCAGGAGGGCTGCGGGTGGGAGCATGGGTCTAAGGTTCTAAGGGTTAGGACTTACTTAGCTCCAGTTCAATCCCGCCCTACTCTTCCCTGCTCTGGCTAGAGAGAGGGAGCTAAAGATGAGTGTCCCCAGTCGGCGCGCCGCCTCACCTTGTAGAAGGCCCCGTTGGAACCGCGCACCTCCACGGGCAGTCCCGGTTCCACATCCCCCCCAGAGGCCAGGCCGCCCATGGCGCCGCCACCGCTTCCGACTCCCCCGGCGGCGGCTGCAGCAGAGGTCTGGGTACGGACCGGGCCAGGCCCTCGGCGTCTCCCCGGAGGAGGAGCCGGAGGGGGAGCTGCGGGGGGCGGGAGCCGGGCGGGCCCCACCGCGGCCCTGCCACAGCCAACGAGCAGGGGGCCGGGGCCGGGCCGCTCCCCGTCCGCCGCCGCCGCCTTGGTCTCCGCCACCGTGAGGGAAACGGCTGGCGCCGCCGTTGCCTTCGTCACCTCAGCTTCCGCCCGCCGCCGCCCCCGCTGCTGCCTCAGACCCGGGACCCGCTGCTGCCTCTGCCGCTCCACCGCCTCCACCTCCCCCTGCCGCCGCCGCCTACTGCGCAGGCGCGCCGGGCACCCGCCCGTCGCGCGCGGAACCCTGAGGGCCACGGCGCAGGCGTCAAGGCTGGCGACCCAGCTCGCGCTCGCCAGCGCAGCAGGGCTTCCACACTCCCTTTCGCTCTCTTACTCCCCCTCTTGGTAGCTTACTTGCGCTTGCGCAGAACGAGATTGGCTCGCTTCACCACCCTACCACTTCACCTCCCCTCTCTTCCTTCCGCGCCCCACAACACTGAGAGCTAACCAATCATGGAGAGGGAGGGGCCGCGCTCACTCAATCGGATTGGGTTTCTGCTGCTCCTGGCCAGACCACACCTACTTCACTGGGCGCTCCACCAGGTTTGGACAAGTTTGGGATGGGCATGCGCCCGAATGACTGCTTGGTCACTTTCCTCACCTTTGTCTTTCTTGGTGCGCACGCTCCAAAGCAAAAAAAAAAAAAAGTGAAAAAGTGACCGGTGCGCAGGTCGAGTCCATCCATACGTATGTATTGACTCTTTTGAGCACTTATAACTCTGTACAATAGATAGGACTCACTTTCTTGCCTTGAGAAGATTCTGATCATGCATATAGTGAAAGGCTAACTAATAATTTCAAGGCAGTACTGAAGCTCAACGCAAGATGTGATCATGTAAATGCTGAGGAAATTCAGAATAGAAAACATTGTTATGGAGTAAGGATAGTTGTGGGAAATTTTTGGATCCTTGAACTAAGATACGAATTTTAGATAGCAGTGAATAATATAGCACAGAAATTAGAATCATGTGTTATGCATTTAATCATTTACCAAATATTTATTTAGCCTGTGTTCCAATCAATGGTAAATGCTAGGGATACAAAGACAAGGTGTGGCCCCTGAGCTCAAGGAATTTATAATATAATGGAGAAGTGGCAGACAAACAAGTTTTAACAAATAAAAAATAAGTACATAGAGTTCAACTGAAGTGGTAGAGATAAAGACAGGGTATTGAGGGAATCCCATGTAGACAATGGTCATTGTTCTTCAGAGTGATCAGGGAAGACCACAGAAGAGGAGGTGATGCAAATTGAGAGTTGAGTAGGAGTTTGCTAGAAGAAAAGTGCAGGAAGAGTATTCTGGAGCAAACAAGGAATACAATGATGCAAAGGAGCAGAAAGAGCATATCCTTTGGGGAACTACAACTAGTTCAAACACCATCAACTTGAAGTAAGGAGCTGCAGGAAGCTAGATTGTAAAGGACTTGAAACTAGATCAAGGAGAATGGCAAGCCATTGAAAGATTTTAAGCCATAGGTATAATGTGATAAGATTTGCGTTTTATAACTGCGGAGAACAGATAGAAGAGTAGAGGTAGTCCTGAAGGTGGTGAGACTTGTAAGGAGCCATTGCAGGTGAGAAAGATGCCGAGGACCTACTTGAATCAGGGGTAGGAGCTGATTTGAGCCTGTTAAATTTGCAATAGTCAACAAGAATTGGTGATGAGGGTGGGTTGGGATGAGGTCAGAAGCCAATGAAGAAGTGGGAGGAACATAGGACTGCTACCAAATTTTCACCTTGAGTTACTAACCAATAATGCCAATCATGGAAGAGAAAACACAAGAAACAAAGGTTTGGAGAAGTTGATGAGTTTAATGAGTTTGATTTTGCTCTTTGAGTTTGAGAGGCCTGTGAACCATCCAGGTGGTCCCATGATCTCTTGTCTTCGACAAATTTTTCAGGTTCTAACTTCAGTATAATTTCATTAACCTTACATATGCCCACACTAGGTTAAATCTCCTGCCTTACACTGCCAAAGCATCCTATACTACTTTGTGGCACTCATCATGGTTGTATTATTAATCATTTCTCCAGCATCTCTTTTCTGCCATCACACTACAAGCTGTGAGGTCAGAGATTGGGTTGACTGTGTTCCATGTCTGTTTGTATGCACCATTGTATATCCAGTACCTAGCACAGTTCCTGGCACAGCAAATATTAACTGAATGAAGGAATCGATGTCCTGCAGGTCAATGGACACATAAGTGTGTGACCCAGGAGAGGTCTGGGCTAAAGAGGTGGATGTGGGAATCATTAGCATATAAGTCATAGTTAAGGCTGTAAGAGAAAATTAAATCTCTAAAGAAAAGTGTAGACTGAGCAATGAATTGAGTCCAAGATGGAACTCTCAACTACACCAGTATTTAAAGAGCTGGCAAAAAAAGAGATGCCTTCAAGAGTGTCTGAGAAGGAGCAGCAGTAGCTATGGTGGTAGAAATGGTAAAGTGACTATCAGCAGTGATTCTGACAAAAGGAAGCGGGTGTTAGAGAAATTAAGTCAAGCAGATTATCAAGAGTGCTGGCGGTCAGACTGAAGTTTGGGTTTGGACTCTTAAGCAATAGGAGCAACTGAATTTTGTTTTAGAAATGACACTAATCACCAACTTCCAAAGCCTCTGGCACCAATAGTCCTCTCAGGTTTGACTTTTTCTTCTTCATCTGCTCTCATTATTGTTCATTCGAGCAAAGGATGGAAGCAGGAAAGGGGAAAGAGCATTTCAGACAGGAGAATAGCATGCACAGAAGGCCCAAATGATAGAGTACAATGCATTTAAGGTACTGAAAAGAATCTAACATGTTTAGAACTGACTTAAAGAGAAACATGGCTGGATGGGTTGGTTTGAGCCAGAGCTTGGAGAGCTTGAAACATTATTTAGAAGTTTGAACTTTCTCCTGACAGCAGTGGGAGTCATTACAGTATTTTCAGTCAACTTGCCTTTTAGTAAAATTACTCTAGCTAAAGTATAAAGAATGTATAACAGAATGCCCCGTTTGGCTTAGGACTTCTAAATAAAGACACTGGGAGGAAGATAGAAAGATGGATAGAGCGATAGGTGGATGATTAGATAGATACTGAAAAGGGAGATTAAATAAAAGTTTACATACTGAATGTTGAGATTTACTCAAGACTTTTTCACCCAGCTCTGAGATTACCTACAGCCAGGCTTATACCCTCCAAGTGGGAGTTTGAAAGAGTCTTCTCTGAGAAATCTGATCAGACAATAAAAAAGATCTAATGATATTGAAAGCAGGGGTTCCTCAAGGAAATGGCCTAGTGGATCACCCTAAAGTTCACAGTCAACATGCCACTCTTCTACCTCCCAATACACATATACAGTTTCCATTCAGTACTTTAGTGTCCCAATGTTAAATAAAAGCAGACAACAGAGGATTACCAGACATTTGAGAAAAGCTTCTAAAATGAAAGAGTCTAAAACAAATAGAAAAAAAGAGGAAAAAAATCTTAGAAGAAATAAAGATTATACAAGGAGGAAAAGACTCATGAATGCTGTCGGAGAAGAAAAGAACATACATTCATGAAACAAAAACAGAATGCTTGAAAAAAATGCTTAAAAAATGCAGAGAACAAAAGAGAGCTCTTAGAAATTAAAAATAGGAAAATAGAAATAAAAATTCAATAGAAGGATTGGAAAATAAAATTAATTTCCCAGAAAGTAGAGCAAAAAAATATAGAAGGTAGAAAAAAAAGAAAATTAAGGACTAGTTCATGGGATTCGACATCTGAATAAGAAGAGTTCTGGAAAAAGACAATAGAAATTAATAGAGAGAAAATCATCCAAAAAATAATAAATCAAAAAAATTTTCCATAAGTGAAGAACATGCCTTTCCAGATTGAGAAGAACTACACTAAGACATTTCCATGTAAAATTTCAGAATGCCAGGATAAAGAAAAGATCCTAAAAGCTGTTGGAGGATGAGGGAAGGATAATAAAGATAGGCTTCATACAAAGGATCCAGAATAAGAATTGTTTTTAGACTTCTTAACAGCAACACCAGAAGCTTGAGAAAAGCATTGGAGACATGACTAAAATTATTAGGGCAGGGGGTGGCTCCATAGTGTAGTGGTTAGCATGTTTGCTTTACATGCAGAAGGTCCTGGGTTCATGCCCCAGGTGGAGTCACGGACCAGGACCCCCAGGGGTGCCAGGCTCTGGGTACATGCTGTGAGCATGTGGGAGGAGATGCCCTGCCTTCAGAGATCCAGTTCTTAAGGGGAAACAGCAACATCCATAGGTCAAGGGTGGAAGTGGCGGGGGTGGGGGGAATCAAAGAGGAAGAAAAAAAAATTCTTAGGGCAAATTATTTCCAACTTAGTATTTGATACCCAGCCACACTGTCAACTGAGTGCAACAGTAGAACAAAGACATTTTCAGTCTTAATAAGTCTCAACAAATTTACCTCCTAGGACCCCTTTCTTAAGAAGCTCCATCAAAGTAAACCAAGAAAGATGAAGACATAGGTTCCAGAAAACAGGATTATCAACACAAGAGAGAGGCAAAAGAATGTGAAGGGAGATTCCATTAGTGCCTCCTAAAGATCAGGCTCTGGAAAAGTTCTTCAAATAAAATAGATCAAATCCCTTATGTGTTTGTATATCCTTAAAAGAGATTAACACAACTAAGGGAGAATTTTGGGATAAATTAGTGTACACAAAAAACTAAGCAAACAAAAAAGACAAGGCAAGTATTAATTCCAGGGTAAGCAAAAATGGTGCAGAAAAGAACTGTTAACTTTCCACATGGCTCAACTGTGAAAGCATTTGCATAATCATTAATAATAATGTAAACACTGAAAACAGATCCAACAAGATTATGATATAATATTGGAAAGATGAGAGGATGGGATGGGTAACAGGGGAATTGGAAAAGAGAGTTAGCGGTGGGAAGTCAATAGCCAATAGCTAAAACAGAAACACCAGGAAGTGGTAATACTCACATGCTATTCAGAGTGTGGATTATGAAGGTGAATACAAAACACAACAACACAATTTTAAAAATTAAGCGATTGTCTTTAAAGAGTGAGGGAAGCTGGAAGACTACTGTTTTTATATAAGCCTTTTAGAACTGATTCTTTAAATGATATATATCTTGACAAAAAAAGATAACCACAGAAAAGGCGGGTGGTTACGGAAGGAGGCTGGGAGATTAGTTAGAAGGCTGGGGCAATTTTCAGAGAGGTGATAGTGGAAGTGGGGATAGGAATATGGATAGATTTGAAAGATATGTTAATTAAGTTTTCTTTATTCTCCCTTTAAAAAGCCCTCCCCCTAAATGCTCTCCCCTCTGTTCTCCCTGCAATGGCCAGAATCCAGGCCTTATCACCCCATACAATTAACGCATATATCTAATAAAATCACCTTATAGGAGGTTAATGAAGTGATGAGTGGGCCAGAGCCCAAGGAGTGGCTGCAAAATGGGGTGATGCTGGAGTGCGGACATCATGCTGTGAAAACTGGTAAGATCTGGGGCCAAGGTGAGATAAGAACATAAAAAGTGTAAACTCTGAAAAGCAAAGACAGCAAGATGGGGGCAAGAAAAATTTTGGAAATATTAAGCTTCCTAGTTTAGACCCTTTCTTCTGCATTAATGTTTAGTTTTGTTCTTTTTTTTTTTTTTTTTTTTCATAGAAGCAATACATGGGCATCACACAAAATTCAGAAGGTCCAAAATAGTATGTGGGAAAAGCAATCTCCTTCTTTTTGTTCCCTGGCCACCTAGTTCCTCTCCCAAGGCAACAACACTTTCAGCTTGTTTATGCATCCTTCCAGAAATAATCCATTCTACATTAAAATTTAAGTTTAAAAAGCCCCATATCTAGGTAAATTGATCATGTTTACAAGATATTAATCCCTGCCACATTGAGATCAGAGATATTAATCCCTGCCACATTGAGATTGGCCAAGGATGAGACTGGATTCTTCTGGCTCTCATCTATGGAAGCAGCTGACCAGCTTTACTATCTCTTGATCAAGGTTGTCGTAAAAGCCTATCTGCAGTAAACTAGTTTTAAAGGCCAAAATTTGGCATCACTCTGGAAGAATTGGGAAGAACAGTGTACTGTTTGGCTGAATCTTTTTTTTTAATTTGAACTTAAGATGGATCTTTAACTCTATCTAGACTTCAGTAGATCTTGTTTCTTACAATTTACGTATTTATTACCTGCTTGTCCCCTTTCAATGTCTAAACTGTGACCATTTAACCAATAGTTCATCCACAAAGGTAATAATATGCCACCATTGAAAGGGATGACAGATGTTTATGTTTAATGGCATGGGAAGATGCTTCTAATATAGTAAATGAAAAAACAGATTGCAAAAGCGTATGGTCTCATAAATCCCTACACACTCAACTAATTATATGTATATACATACATTGAAAAAATCCAAAGAAATGATACCAAAGGGTTAACGTACTTATGTATAAAATATTATAAAAGTGAGAAACGAGCCTGTTCCCTTCCTTGTCTCCATGGGTCCTAAAGGTTTTTTTTGGTTTTGCTGAACTGAAAATAAAGGGTTTGTGTCTTTTGAAAAATAAAGAGCACTAGCTAGCTGAGCTGATTTTCAAAAAGTTGGAGACATGGTTCCATAGTGTAGCGGTTAGCATGTCTGCTTTACACGCAGAAGGTCCTGGGTTCACGCCCCAGTGGAACCATGGTCCATGGTCTACGGCCATGCCACCCTGAACAAGCCTGATGTCTGATCTCGGAAGCTAAGCAGGGTGAGATGGGAGACAACCTAGGAAGACCATATGCTGTAGGCATTAAAAAAATAAAAAGTTGGGGCCAGTGTCCTTCCCAGTGACTCTGAAATACTTCCACCAGGTGGCAGCCTGTTCCCTCTGTTGAGTCCGTGGGCCTGCCTCAGTCTTGGATCTCACAGCTCATCTAGACATTGGAAGTCTTTGTCTGGGTCCCAAAAGTGACCAAGAAGCCTGATATGCCAAGCTAGTACCTTGCTCTTCTTTTTTCTATAGTCCACAGGCCAGAGCCAAGACTCTGGATCACTGAGGGTGAAAGTCACCTCACCGTCAGCTCACCTTTACCCCTAGGAGTGACATTCACTGACCAGAACACTGAGGAAGGGTCATAAAGCGGCTGAAAAATATGAAAACATCAACTCTTCTACCAACATCTGGACATAGTGATTCTTGTTTATTTTTCACCCTCAATAAGGAGGTGGAAAGACCTCTCCCTCAATTCCGCTCTTTCTGTACTTCAGGAATATTCACCTCCAACTCTCTTTTCTTCAGTGGAGACAGTCTCTGAGGAGTACTTGGGCAGGTGGAGAAGGAGAAGCTCACATACTGAGAGATACCCAAGGGATGGCATCACTTTCCTGCCAACTCCCTCATCGCCTCTCCTTCAAAGCAAAAGGAATGCCAGCCCTCGGCTTCAGTCAGATCTTGGGCTCCTAGGGCCTTGTACAAGTCCATGGCCCTCTTATTCCAGTTCAGGACTGCCAGGCGGAACTGGGAGCAGCCCTTATCTAGGGCCACCTGTGGGAAAAGACATCACTCTTTCACTTTCCTGGATTCAGAAAAGAAAAGGTTTTCTCATCCTCTATTCGAGCCAATTCCCTCCCATACACCTTTGCCTTCCCAGGGCGGAGCTTGTAGACCCATCCCCCTCCTCACCTCAGCCACCTTTTTGATTATTTTGGAACCAATCCCCTGACCTGATGTGGGGAGAAAAAGGTAAAAAAGAGAAATTGTGTGAGTTGGAGGGGATCAGAAAAGGCCATAGGCTTGGATTAGATGGTGGTCAAATCTATGGGATGCTTTTCTCCCGCCCCAGCCTCAGCTTCTGTCCTGTACCCCGGTATTCTGGCTTCACATATATGTCTTCCAAATAAACGTTGCGTCCCTTCCACGTGCTGTAGCTGAAGTAATATATCCCATAGGCCACCACACAGGGCCCTGAAAAAGAGAGAAGAAAGAGGAGTCAGGCCACTGGGTGCCTCAGGGGAGACCTCTGAGGCTGACTGGCGAGGCATACCTCTGAGGAGAGGCATACCTCTGAGGTCGAGGTGTTCTTACCCTGTGGCTCCCCGGGGCCGGGAAAAATCTCTGCTACCAAACAGTGATAGAAAGGATTCTCTCTAAATCCATCTGCCTTCAGGGCTGCAGAAATCAGAGTTGTAACAAAGAGAGAAAGAGGGCCTGGGTGTGTGCCCGGCCTTGAGCTACTGTTTGGGGAACCCATCTCTCATTTTCCCACCCCGGCCTCCGTCAGGACCGAAGTGCTGGGCCCCTACCTTCTTCACTGATCTTCACTTGATTCGAGAATTTCTCGTACTCAGCTAGTTCCTACAGCATGGGTACAGAGGCCAGATTAGGGCAAGTGCTGGAGCAGGACCCCAGGGCGCGTTCCTCCCCCTGCTCCCATCGCCTGCCGCTGCTCACACCCCCTTCCCCTGTTTTCACTCCCTCCCCACCCTCGGCCTCCTACCCGACCCCTCCAGCCATGCCACTCTGACCCCTTCTGGGACCCTGGTTTTCCCGACCGCAAACTTCACCCGAATCAGCCTCAGGATATTTCCACAGTCTCCCTCCTTCGCCTCTCGGATCCGCACGGAATCCATCCCTATCTCTACTGTCTGGGACCGAAATCTAAGATCCCCAATCCGTTCAGCAGGACCGAGAGAACGGCAACTGGGACCCTTTAAAGGGCCTACAAATTCGGATACTTGCAAGCCGGGGAAACGAGGCGGTGACTGGGTCACGGGGAAGCGGAAGCCCGATTGGTGTGACCGCGGGGACGTGGGAGTGGCCGAACGAGGCGGTCCTCACTGCCTGGTAGCCCATAAATTCTGCCCCTGCCCGGAAATTCTGACCCTGAAGGCCCGCACCCGCCAGCCAATCAGCTTGAAGAGTAGGCGCGTCTCCGCTCCCTTAAGCCTGCTCCCCTTGGTGGGGTCTTGTGTGATTCGGCGCCTGGGTAGGTGTCAAGTCTTGGCTGCAGAGGCTTGGTCGCTGTTGTTATTGGGTGTCCCAGCCTGCATTGAAGAAACCCCAGGTTCAAAAGTCACCCCCCGGTCCTTTAACTGAAGTATGCAGTGATTATCTGCTCTACCCTTCACTCTCACTCACCCATTCAAACCCACCCAGACCCTTTGTGAGCTCTATGACCCCCAGCTCTAAATGCTATTTTTCACATATTACAGACAAGGATCTAATTAATGCACAACAGTGGAGTGACTTGCCTAATGTCACTCAGCTAAATATTTGGGATTCCGTGTCTCAGCTCTAGTCCCGACAGGGATGCTACTAAAGGTGCCAGGCAGGACCGTTTCTACGCTTCAAGCCTATCCAGGACAGCCTCCCTTGGAAGACTTGGAGGACCCAGGCTAGGCCCTAGAGTAGGAGGAGAGGGGAAATGGGGTGTCCTTTCTCAGCTCATAAAATTTCTCTGGAGTGGGGCAGGGTAGTGGAGGAACTGTGTCCTTCACCCCGTTTATCCCCATAGAGGGGTGGTAGGGTCAATGCCCCTTCTTCCCCTGGGGCAACCTTTAACCTTCCGCCAAACATGGGCAAGGCTGCCTGCTCTCACGCATTCTCCCCTGAGTTGTCTAAGCCTCAGAGAAGCTGATTATGGAGCGCAGAGCGCCTCTGGCCACATTGTGTTGGCTGCTCCTGCTGCCACCTAGCAGCCACCAGGGACAGGACCTGAGACAATTCCCCCAACTCAAGTGCAGGAGTGGGACAGGTATTCAGCCCATGTGTGTGTTTAAGTGAGCTACACTTTGGCTCTGCCCTCTTCCTTTCTTTCCTCCTCTGGCTCTGCAGCAGGAGGCCTCTCCATCTGTCTCTGGCATGTCCTTATTCCAGCTTGTTTATTTTCTAGCTCTGATAGAGGATCTAGGACCTTCCTGCTGTGCACCTCAGCAATGACTCAGGATAAAAGCCTATCTCCATCATAACCTTCGATCTCACCAAGATCACTAAGTATGGGGTTGTTCCAGTCCCTTGACCTTGGTATTAGTTCCCTGATCCTACACTCTATCAGCTTTTCTCTTTTCTCTGTCTCCCTGTTTCTCTCTCTTTCTCTCTCTTAACTCCACTTCCCCAAAACCCACAGCTACCCTTAAAAGGCACACTCCATACACAGTCCCTTCTATCATTCCAGAACCTCTTCTTCCTTTGAGTTTCAAACCTGGGATCCAGAAGGAGTGATTTTTTTATGGTGATATCAACCCAAAGGATGACTTGTTTGTGCTGGGACTTCAGGATGGCAGCCCTGAGATCCAACTACACAATCATTGGGCCCAGCTTATAGTGGGCACTGGACCCTGGCCTGGATGATGGGAGATGGCACCAGATAAGCCAGATCTGGTCTTAAGGGAAGGGTGTCTTGAGCTGGTCTGAGGAGGGAAAACAGAATCAAGTTATTGGGCATCCCAACACCATTGCCTCTCATTTAATCTGTATGAAACCCCCATGAAGTTACTATTCTTCTCTCCATTTTTTCAGAGGGGAATTCTGAGGCTCAGTCAGTATAAAAGTGACAAGTCCTAAGTGAGCCAAGGATGCTAGCTGATTCTCAAGTGCATGTTCTTTCCACTATACCGCTACCTCTGAAGAAAGTGGTGGAGGCAGCCCCCAGGAGTCTCTGATTTTGCTTTTCTCCTCCTTTGTGTAGATAGAAGTAAAGATCCTTGGAGACTCAGTGCTGCTGGTGGTGGATGGGGAGGAAGCGCTGTGTCTGAGACAGATCTTTGGGCCTCTGGCCGAAAAACTCTAGGCCATCATGAAGGTTGCACTGGGCGTGCTGCTGTTCCCCCTCTCCAACTTCCAGTAGCCGGTAACTGCATCACAGGGTAGGAACCATGACCAAAGTTGGTAAAGCATTGCTGGCTGGTTAGGTGGCCATGGGAGTCTAAGTCCACGCTTTTGAGAAGAGGAGATTGGATGAAAGGTACATGGGGGAGGCCAAATACTTGTGTCTTGAGGGAGAATAAACTGAGAATAGGGAGGCTGAGACTGGGCTCAGATGTCTCAATTCCAAAATCCCTGCATCTTCCCTTCCCCCCGCCCCACTGGTTCCAGCTGGTCCCTGCCCTGGATACCAACTTGTGCAGGGATAACTAGTTGGACCAACAGGCCCGAACCTCAGTGTCTGCCCCCACTAGCCTCAGAAGCGATGCTGTAGAGTCCCAGCCTAGGATATTCTTCCCTCTAGGGACTTATGCAGAATTCTATCTCCAAAGTAAAAGCTACTTTTTCCCCTCTATGGATAGCTCTGCGTCTGCCTTCCTCCATCTCCTTCTACCACTAGCCCCCTCCCTCCGTGAATCTTCAGCATTGAGGCCTCAGGAGGATTATTTCTCCCCGCAGACATTCCCCAGCCTCATGCAGAGCCCTGGGCCTTATCTCTGGACCTAAGACTCCAGCTGGCAGCAGGCTCTGGCTACCTCCTTGCCCTTAGGACCCCAGAAAACCCTTGTTGACTTAGCCTCCACCTCCAAAATCAAGTAAGAGGGGACACTGCTTATATTCAGTGGCACCTGGGAGCAGCAGAAAAGAAAGGGAACTCCAAAATGTCAATATTAGGAAAGCTTAAGGGTGGGAATAGGTGGCCAGGGACACATCTTGAAGCTGACCACAGCAAGCAAACAGGTTTTATTTAGATTGTATATTTACTTGGGGATGGATATGGCTTTATAGAGGGTCAAGCCAGGAGAGCCGAGGCAGGATTTAAGAGGTGGAAATAGCCAATAGATAGAAGGTGTGGGGCTAAGAGGCAGACTTAAGGCAGCTAGGAGTGGGGCTACAAGAAGTAGATGTGGTTTATTCTTTCCTTCTCCACTTATATCCCTGTCCCACACACTCTGCAGAAGATGGTTCTCTCTTCTGGGTTAGGGCCAGGGCTGAATCTGCCATTGGTCTTGGAATTCCCTCTTCAGCTGAAGCTGGCTGTGTCCAGGGTGGCCTTGAGCCAGGTGCTGAAGAAGGAGTTCCTTGCTCTGTCTCCTGTGGGCCTTAACCTCTGGGCCCACCCACAAGGGCATCTCTTCCTGGGGGCTTTGCCAAGTAAGAGAGAGTGAAGTTTAAGTTCCTCAGGACACCATTGGAAATAACTAAAGGGAGAGAAGATAAGAAAGGGCTCATTTCTAGGGGAAAGAAACCTCTGAGAAGGCAGAATAAAAGGCTACAAGAGTGAGGATAGAGGGCAGTAGGAGTAAGTGCTTTAAAAAATTTAGTTTTGGAGAAAGGGGGGTTGCGGAGGAGCTTCTGGATCCAGACCACCTTAATACCCTAACGCCTTGCCTGCTCCATGCCACCTCCCTCTAGGAGAGGTCTCTTATGCCTCATTTTGCTTGGATGACTTTGGGCACAAGACCAGAGGCTAGACACAGACTGGTCTTGAGCAGAAGCCAGGACATCTGGACTCGCAGCTGTCCCCAGAGCCCAGGCAATGGCACCCATTAAATCCCCACCTAAGAATCCCCTTTGAATGTCACTTATTTATTTATCAACAACTATTTATTGCACATTTGCAAGGTACCAGTCATGGTGCCGAGCGTTGAGTTGTGTTGATGTGCAAAAGCAACCCTCTGGTTTCTGTTCTCTTGGTACTCATAGTCTCCTGGGGGATGCAGGCACTCATCAAAGACTGACAAGTACATAATTGGAAATTCTGATAATGCCATAAAGCAGCAGGCAGGGAGTTGAAAAGGCTTGGAGACTAAGAGCCTTAACCTAGACTGGGAGTCAAAGAAAGCTTTCTGAGGAAGCAGTGACTTTTCAAGCTGAGATGCCAAAAACAGCACTCAGACAAACACTAGATATAGGTCACTTTCTGGAAGCTAGGAGCCCATTTCCTTCCCCAGCATATACTTATTTTCTCTGAGACTTTAGCTTCTTCCCTCTGAGGCTGGTTCTGAGGGGTCAGGAAGAAAGGGAAGAGATGAAATTCTGTTGTCCTTTTGACTGACCACTGCTGTGCAAGGAAGGAGCAGCAGGGGGCATGAGAGGGTCATAGAAAGTAGGGAGCAGGGGTTCTGGGAAAAGGGAGGCAAGCAGAGGGAGAAAGCAGCCTCTGTCTCTCCTCATCTTGCTGCATTCTGGCTTGTGGTGGTCACAGCTGGGAAAAGCAGACAGATTCAGGAGTATCTCTGCCTCAAAGAATATGGCAATTCAGCCCTTAGGCCCCAGACCTCTGGAGAATCCTGGCGTTTCAGCTCCTCTTGGGGGCACCCTCCTGCCTCAACCCCCAGCTCCCTGGGAAATCGTTATGCCCAGTCTTCAGCCCCTTTGGGAATCCTTGTGTCCTGGCCCAAAGCTCCCAGCCTCCTTGGGAACCCTGGGACCTCAGCTCTCAGTCTCCATCTCTCAGTCCTCCTCCCTCTCATGAACTGTTAGCCTATTCCCCATCTCCAGATGCCATGGAATCCCAGTATCCCAGCCTCCTAGCTTCTCACAAAGATCTTCCTACCGGTAACCCAGGCCACACCTGCTGTCCCTTTCTGGAGGACCTAAATGACCCAGGGTAAGGAGTCTCCAGGAGAGTCTCTAGGGCAGAAAACTCAAATCCTAGGTCCCTCCTAATCCTGAGTTTGCAGCGTCCATGGATGCCTCCACCAGCTGCAGTGTTTTGTAGGAGAGTCCTCAGCAAGGGACCCCAAGTCCCTTGGCAGTGTTGGACATGTCCATTCAATTGAAGTTTATTGACTACCTCCTGTGTATCAGGTGCTGAGGATTCATTGATGACAAAGATAGACACAATCTCTGTTCTTATGAAGCTTATAACATAGGGCAGGGGGCAGCCAGACAGCCCATAAACAAGAGAAATAAATAAGCAAGATTATTTCAGATAATAGTTAGCTCTATGAAGGGAATAAAATCTGGTAATATAATAGGGGGTAGTAGAGGAGGGACAACATTAGCTGCGCAGATAAGGAAGGCCTCTCTGAGGCAGCGTCACTTGAGCAAAAACCTGAATAATAATAATAATAATAATAATAATAATAATAATAATAATAAACAATCCCATGGGAGCCTCCAGTGTGAGCCAGTGGGTAGAGAGGTTAAAGGGCCTGGACACACCTGAGTCCCCACTAAGGGGGTTGTTTTGAACAACAACTTCCTGACTTTGTGTCCTTGAGGAATATCCTAGGGGCTGGCTTTTCTCTCTTCCCTCTATTCCATCCTGTCCAGGACACAATGCCTCCAACCTCCCTTTCTTTGGCCTGCCCTAGATTCTAAGATTCCTGATTACGAACCAGAGCTGTCTACACTCTTTCATTAGGACTGACTTTGCTTTGACATAGACTCTGCCAGGCCCCTACCAAGGGCACTTACAATGCCTGCCCAGTGTCCCCTGCCTCTCCCATACCCCTAAAAACCTTTCCGGAGCTTGGCAACATAACCTGCAGTCTCCAGGCTTGGTCTATCCACTTACTTCACCCACTTTGCTGCCTCTCTCTTCCCTCCCTCCCTCCTTTTCTCCTTCCCTTCCTCCCTCTTTTTCTCCCTCTCTCTCTCCCTCTCTTTTTCTTTTGTCAACTAACGTTTACTGGCTGCTAACAATATGCCAAGCACTGTGTTAGGTAGTCCACAGGGACTCCAAAGATGAATAAGACTAGGTCCTGGCAGAGACATAGACATGTAAAATGTTTTAGTAGAGATCTCCATGTAGTGCCAGGGAACCTCATTGCAGTTCCACCAGTATTATCAAAGAGGTAAGTTTTTAGAAGTATGAACTTGAAAAAATGACTAAACCTCTTTAAATTTCAGTTTCTCCATCTGCAAAATGGGGAAGTTACCTTGCTTATAACCTTGCTCTGAGGATTTGATGACATCATGTAGGTCAAATGCCTAGCACAGTGCTTGGCATAGAGAAAGTACTTAATATACGAGAGATGTTGCTCTTGTCGATATCATTAACTTCATGCATATATTTCTTGAAATATAAGTCTGAGCCTGTAGGTTTATAAAAGATGAGGAAGAGTGTATTATGTGGCTGAATCAGGGGCAGGCTGAGATGGAAGGAAGGAAGACTGGGGATGCTTCTGGAGCTACATGGTCAAAGAACTTGTATGTCCTACTGAGAAATTGGAGCTTGATCTGGTCAGTGGAGGAATATCAGTTTTTCTTTCCTTTCCTATTTATTTATTTTTCAAAATTGTGGTAAAATATGCATACATAAAATTTACCATCTTAACCACTTTTAACGGTACAGTTCAGTGGCATTAAGTATATTCACAGTGTTGTACAACTTTTACCACCATCCATCTCCAGAACTCTTCGTTTTGAAACACTGAAACTCTGTACCCATTAAATTATAACCCCGCCCTCCATATCCTCTCCTCCCATACCTGTGTTTCAGAACTCTCTTCTTTTCTTGTTTCTTTCTCTATAAAGACCTATGTTGTCAGGAACCCACACGGCTGGGTCCCTGGGATTGTGTGAATTGTTGGGAGAAGGATCAAGGAATATAGACTTCATGACTGGATCTTGATATGGAGGACGGGGCATGGGGGCTCTTATTCCCTTCCTCCTTTCTGGAGATGCTGGAGGGAGGGCTGGGTTCCAGGAAGAGCTTGGGAGTTTGTAATGACTCTTTGCCCTCCTATCCCTTTCTCAGCTTTTTCCCTATGAACACCAGTAGGACAATTAGTAGAGTGTTCCCTCCTTTCCTATCCTCTACCCTCCTCATGCTGAGACAAAAGGAGAAGGCAAAGACAGGAGCAACAGGTATCTTACCTTTACTAGATACCTTTTCAATCATCCTTTCCCAAGTGAGCCTGGGTACAGGACAGAGACAGAGCTAGCAGTCTGAAGGCCATCCTTAGGCCTGTGTTAGCCAAACAGTGTGTGTCGAATATAGGGTCCAGGTCTCATCTCTCCAGATCGAGTCTGTCCCATTTTCATGCTCCTTGCTTGGTGAAGGAAAGGACAGTAGTATTCCTGAGGTTTCTTGCGGGAGTCATTCCATATTTATGCCCAATTCAGCAACCAGGAATTTTCTTCAGTATCTGTGGATTGCTTGGGTACAGAGGATATATACAAAGTATAAGACAAAGGCCTCCTTTCAAAGATGTTACAGTCTGATTGAAAAGATAAAATACACACAAGAGTTTTCAGCTCAAGAAGATCCTGAGCATAAGCCTTGGTTCCTTTCTTTCTGTCATCTCCATTGTTCATATCACTATACTTCCAAAATAGAGCCTGAACTCATCCTCCTGTCTCCATCTGCAAACTTGCTACCCTGGTCTATGCGATCCATATCTTCTGCCTGGACTGCTGGTCTTCCTAACTAGTCTCCTTTGCTTCCCGTGGTGATTTTCATTCAATTTAATCATGTTACTCTCCTGCTTAAAATACCAGAATTGCTTCTGTGATGGCTGGATAAAAATCCAAACTATTCTTTTGGCTCACAAGGACCTGTATGATTTGGCCCCTGACTACTTCTTAGATCTCTTGCTGTATCAATTTTGCCTTCCCTCATTGAAGGCCAGCCTTTGCACTTGCACATCCCTCTTCCTACATCTTTCCACATGAAAAGTCATCTTCTCAATAAAGCCATCCCTGACCACCCAGGCACTCTCTGGCACATCACCCTGTTATATTTTTCTATATAAGATTAACATTCTTTTATTTATTTGTTCGTTTTTATTGTTTATTGGGATGGGAGCCCCAGAAACACGGGGACCAAACAGCATCTGGCTCTAAACGAATGCTCATTAGATATGCATAAAATGAATGAGTGAGAGTTGGGGGTGGACTCTGAAGTGTGGGAGTCTTCCAGGATGAGGAAATGAAATGGACAAAGGTGTGAAGTCAGGAGTAAGCACAGCCTGTCCTGGGAGTGGCCTGCTCAGCTCCAGCTGAGGACTAGTTGGGGCCTAGTAAGAAAGGAGGCTGGGGACACAGGCTCGATTTAGATTGTGCAGTACCCTGAAGAATCAGGACTCCATCCTGCAGGGTAACAAAAAGCCACTGAAAACTTTTGAGCTGAAGAGTGGCCTAATAAAAATTGTATTTTGAGAAAACGAATTCAGAAGGGCTGAAGCAGGGCCAGCTGTATAATTTTCAGAATCCACTGCAAAATGAAAATGAGAGACCTCTTGTTCAAAAAGCAGGAAAAAAGTGCTGTTCAGGGTACCAAAATGTAAGATGTTTTCCTTTCTTCCACAGTTTTCTTGACTTCTCATGGCATTTTAAAATTTGCTATTTCATATTGTTCTAAATAAAGAAAAATTAACATTTTCTACCTTCAGTTTATCGATGAGTATAGAAGAACTGGAAGGAAAAGAAATTATGGGTTGCCCCAGCTTTCCCTTTCCTTCTATGTCATCATCGCCAGCAAAAGTGGTTGCTTCATTCAGAGAAGTAACATGACTGAGAAAGGTTATGATAAGATCCCCTGATCATTCATGCCACCTAGAAGGCCATTGCATTCTTTCTGTTTTCAAAACAAGTTCTGCTTTGAATGGGAAGTTTGGCTTCTCAGCTGTCAGCACCTCTATTTCTTCAGGTGTAGGCATAACACACTTACCTTGTACTCACTTTGAGTCTCGCTGAACTTCAGCGCATGGTGAGTCACAGAGTTGTGTGCTCATGAAACATCACCTATGGCCTGTTGTGCATATCTCTTCTGCTCACATGCATATTCCGTTGTCCCATTGGACTTCACTTGTAAAGACAAGTTCAAAGATAAAATTGTGAAGAATTTCAAGATAGTGACAGAAGAGCACTAGACCATTCTGAGCACAGGTAGATCTTGTTCGATGGAGTAGATAGATTCCCCAGTTCATGAAGCTGGCCCTGGACAGGAGGAACAGAGTTTGGTCAACATGGGAGTTGTTGAGGACTAAAGCAAATAATTTAAGATGAGCGTTGAAAGGAGAAAAAAAAAAACCCTCGCCACACAAAAGTGACAAGATTCAAAGAGAGATGAAAAAAAGTAATGATTCTTAAGGTGAGATCTTTAGAGTCTCTTATACTCCCCAAATAGACTGTAGGTCTCTTGAGCCCTGTGAAAACTGAGACCTCATCTCTTCAGAGCTAGATTTGCACCAGGTCTCTAAGTAGGTGCTCAATAAATGTGTGTTGACCCAAATGGGCAAATGAGTAGGGGAGTTTAGATATGGGGATGGGAGGAGGCAGAACACCTAAGCAGACCTGGCTCCAGGGCTGGGGTCTCAGGGCAATGCTAGGGGCTGGAAATGTGGTGTTGGGAGGGCTTCACGGAGAGAGTTGATGAGAATACTGAGAAGCCCCTAGGCTTGGAAAGAAACCATTGATAGGATAAAGAGCTGTGGGACTGGAGAAGAAGGTGTTGGAGGAGACTGGGAGAAAATCTCACAAAGAGAATTTCCCTGTTGTGGTGGCCGTTTGCTTCCATCCTGCTGCTCTTCTGTTTTTCTTGATCTCTAGCTTTTTCTTTATTCTTTTCACATTCTGCCTTGCCTGTCTCTTGGATCTTGGTTTCTTTTCAGCTCTCTGCCTGGGGCCCCCATCTCAGCGTATATCTACTTCTCTCGCAGTCTCTTTCTCTCTGGGGTTATCTTTCCCTCTACTCTGCCCAGACACGCCCTCTATCCCCTCTAGCCTGCCCACCCCATCCAGTCCAGTACTTGGGATTTGGGTAGAGGAGAGACCTCCAGGTCCCGAAGAGGAGGCAGGGGGCGGGCCCAAGCCATCTCTCCATATTTGCATATGTGTGAGCCCCCCCCCCGCGGGCCAGCGGCGAGGAGGCGGGGCTTCTGGGAGGTGGAGAGGGGGCGGGCATCCCGAGAGCCGCTGAGTATAAAGACTGCGCGCCGCGACTGCCGGCCCCGCACTGCTGAGGAGCGGAGCCTCCAGCCGGGGGGACCCTCATCCCTGGCTGTCCCCCAACTGCGCGTCCCCATCCCACCCCCGCGGCCGAGCCACCACTAGTGTGGCGGTATCTGCTTGGAGGAAGAACCTTGACCTGTCTCCCAGCCCCTCTCTACAGCCTCTTTGCATCTCGGATTTCGGGGCAGTCCCCTCCCCCACCTCTCCTTGCCTCTTTGCACCCCGAGTTTTTCTGCGTTTCGCTAGGGTTTTGCAGCCATCTATTTTTGCATCTCTTTTTGTTTAGTTTCCAGGAGGTTAAGGGCGAGTGAAGCTGCATTCACACCCCTTCCTCTTTTTATCCTTCCCTGCTCTGACGACCCCCTTTTCATCGCAATAGGGGGGCCTAGGATCGGTGCATCCACGCCGCGCTTCTGGCAAGCCGCAGCGCGTGGCCGTGCACCCGGGAATTTGCAGCAGCTGCATATCTGAAGAGGGTCTCTTTCGTCCCGGCTGCCCTTGCTCCCGACGCGTTTCGGTGCGGGGGGGGGAAGGCTTCAGTGCACGGAACCTCAGCTTCTCCGTAGCCCCCAGCCCTGTGCGGGATTCGACACCCTCCGCCGAGATGGTCATCCAGAAAGAGAAGAAGAGCTGCGGGCAGGTGGTTGAGGAGTGGAAGGAGTTCGTGTGGAACCCGAGGACGCACCAGTTCATGGGCCGTACAGGGACCAGCTGGGGTACGCGGGGCCGGCCGCCCTAGGGGCGGGGGCAGGGGTAGGGGTCCACTGGGCGACGCCCCGGGGCACGAGGTCCCGCCGGCGCAGCCCCAGCTCCCTTCTCGGGTACCCGGCGTCCGACCCCCCTGCCGTGCTCTAGGCTGGGAGGGGACCGAATGCCGGGTCTAATCTCCCTGACTGGCCGCTGCGGAGGCGGAGAAAGTAGGTCACTGCCGCCTTCCTGCCCCCCGCAGAGCCCCCTCGCGCGGGGGGTCGCAAGCTCTGTGCGCGTGTCAGTGCTGCGGCTCTCGCACTGGTTCTCTGGGGCCGGTCTGCTCCACACGGTCGCCCCCCTTCTCCAAAAGAGAGCCCTTCCCGTCCTCCTGCTCCCACTAGCTAGCTCAGCCTGTCTATTTTTAGCTCGTGCCCACCCCTTGGACCCTGGGAACATTCATGAGGGGGCGGGTCTTGGAGACGTAGAGGTTTGTGTTGGGGGAGGGGGACCTTCACAGTGAAAGTTATCTGTATCCCACTGCGGAGCTTTTGGAGCCTTGTATGGCTGCTCTTTGGGTGGGGGATCTTGGGGAGGGGTGGCACTGTGAGGTTTTTGAGGATGGATGTTCAGCTCAGGTATCGCAGACAGAGAGAAGAATGGTCACTAGTGGTGAGATGTGTACATCATCCAGCCTCGTGTGTCTGTGGGATTGGGGTGGCAGGTGTGTGGAGGGAGTTGGGTCTGGTTGAGGGTCTGGTGCTGGGTATGGGTGCAGGTAGACTTCTTCCAAAAGGGCTTGTCAAGCTGGGAAGTCTAAGCACAGGAGACACTGTGATACAATCTGCAGTTCATCCATACAGATCAAAGGCAGTCCCCATCAGTGCACCCACTTTGGGCCCTTGATGCGGATCCAATTTAGTCCTTGCCTTCAGAGAACTTGAAATCCAGCCCCTGGGACTGGAGGGGTCCATGAGTGCTTGAGAGAATCTGAGGAGGCTTCATGGGGGAAGTATCTTCTGAGATGGAAGGATTGGGGGGTCCCCGGTGGTGGAAACAGCATGGACTCACACTAGGCTGAGGAGTGATGGAGTGACATGTCACATCCACGAAGGACCTGCCCTCTGCTAGGAAGGCTGTGGGAGATCTGCCTTTACTCTCCTCCTCTGCCCTGGATGTTGTATGTGAGTTGGGGGTGGGGCGACTGTTGAAGGTTCTGGACAGCTGTCTCTGAGAGATTTTGTAGTTAGGCAGGGACTGCATTAAAGTTTTGGCTTCTGTGGGGTGCCTGGAGAGAGATTTTGCTATTTGACCGTGAGGGACCATGCTCTGAGGGATGAGAGTTTGGTGTGAACAGTGGCCAGTGCCAGCTTAGAAAGTCATTGTATGGGACAACTTTAAGTATGAGTATCAACACAACAGTAACAGATGTGCTTATTTCAGGGCCATGACTTGTTGAGAAGTTGGGAATGTAATCTGAGGCAAAAGGACTGTGGCTATGGCCTATACTTGGCGTTGTCCCAGCAACGAGAGTTTAGGTCTCTTGTGGCCTCCACAAGGTCAGGCTTTACTGTGTCCAAGGACTGGGAGGTGGCTGGGAGTCATGGCTGGGAGTCATGACTAGAAACCAGACACCAACTGCCTATTTCCAGCTTGTCTCATTTTGCACCCCTGGGGAAGACTCTAAGATATCCCTGAGGCTCTGCAACTCATCCTAGTGCAGAACCTCTGAGTGGGAGAGGGGTGTGTGGGGATAAGTAAGGTCAGGGCAAGAGACTTGGAACCTGCTGACCCTGTTTCCTCCTCCCTAGCTTTTATCCTCCTCTTCTACCTTGTCTTCTATGGCTTCCTCACGGCCATGTTCACCCTCACAATGTGGGTGATGCTGCAGACTGTCTCTGACCATATCCCCAAGTACCAGGACCGGCTGGCCACACCAGGTGAGTGATAAAGCTCCCCTACCAGCTCCTCTAACCGCTCTTGCACGCCCGAGCCTCCAAAAGGAACTCATAGGCTGAGAAGAACTCAGAGTTATTCTCAGAGGTGTGGTTTTCATGATTCAATCATCATGTGCTGAGAAGTTCGTGAAGTCGGCTTTCCTTCTCATTTCCCACAGCTGAGAGTTATGTGGATCTGGGGAGGTGGCAAATGTTCATAGTAGGTCTTCCTCCCATGAAGAGGATCTCAGATCTTCACCCTACCCCTCACCCTGGTGTTCCCTACGTTCATCTTCTTCCCTCTGTGTGGTCCCTCATCTTACATATAACCCCCACTCCTGCCCTTGTCTGGCTGTAGGTTTGATGATTCGTCCCAAGACTGAGAATCTTGATGTCATTGTCAACATTAGTGACACTGAAAGCTGGGACCAGCATGTTCAGAAGCTCAATAAGTTCTTGGAGCGTGAGTGTAGGGCTGGTGATGTGGTTGTATGGGACCTTGGGCAGGGGATTGAGGACCCTGGAAGCAGAACATCAGGCCCGTGCTCTCTCTCCCCCACCTCCTTAGCTTACAATGACTCCATCCAAGCCCAAAAGAATGATGTCTGCCGCCCTGGGCGCTATTATGAACAGCCAGATAATGGAGTCCTAAACTACCCGAAGCGTGCCTGCCAGTTCAACCGGACCCAGCTGGGTGACTGCTCTGGCATCGGGGACCCCACTCATTATGGTTACAGCACTGGGCAGCCCTGTGTCTTCATCAAGATGAACCGGGTACCCATGACCTTGGTCCCCAGGGAGAATGGAGGAGGGAGCTGGGGTCACCATCTGCTGGCAGTTGCTTCCTTTCAATGGGGCTTATGGGCATTAGAGATTTTTGGATGTTTGAATGGCTGAGAGAACAAGAGATGGGGCCATTGGAAGATGAGATCATGACTGGAAGGCTGGATATTTGTGTCTCTGGCAACTTCTTTCTCTAACCCTCATGACTCTCTCTCCTCACTCTAGGTCATCAACTTCTACGCAGGAGCAAACCAGAGCATGAATGTTACCTGTGTGGGGAAGGTGAGATTTTTGGGCCTTGTCCACCTGCCCATCTGTTTGTTCATCATGATTTCCATATAATTCACTCATCTCTCCAAATCTTCTTTGCTCTCAGAGGCCCCGTCACTATAGGGACAAGGGGGTAAGAGTGGGCTCCAATATGGCTCAGACTCCAAGGGGCTCCTTCCCCTCTTGCTTCTCTCTAGAATGCAGAAGCCTGCTCTTGTGTGGATAGACACCCACCTCCCTGACTCCACCCAAGCCCTGGTCTTCGGCTTGTCTCCTTAACCCTTCCACCTTCTCCTCTATTCCCTGATAACCATGTCTTCTGCTCTCCCTCCCATATCTCGCCTGCCCCTCAGTTCTTTTTAGGTATCTGGTAGCTGCTGATCTGTTAACACCACTTGCCACCACTAAGTTGTCCTTGGAACCCCGCTCTCTCCACCTTTGTCCTCTCTAGGACTTCCTGCCAGCTCTTCCTTCACGCCCCCTTGCTTCCTACTGAGCTCCCTTACTTATTTATCTGTTCTCTCTTGGCTCTGCTCCAGAAACTGATTCCTGAGGATGGGGTAAGAACTTGAGGTGGGAGTGGAGTATGAAGCTTCAGTATCACTAGCACCCTTTAGGACTTCCCAGTCTGATGAGACAGGGCACCCTCTCCTGCACACATGCAAACACACACAGGCTCACAGCTCAAGGGAAGTAGATTTGAGACAGAGTCATCTAGGGTGAAAGAAAAAAGGGGAGTCTGGTGAACTTCCGGGTTCTTGCCATCCTTAACATGCTTTCCCTTCAACCCTCTTGTGCCCCCACAGCGAGATGAAGATGCTGAGAATCTGGGAAGCTTTGTTATGTTCCCTGCTAATGGCAACATTGACCTCATGTACTTCCCCTACTATGGCAAAAAGTTCCACGTAAGTCTTATGCGAGGTCCCAAGGCGATTGATGGCTTCTAGGGAAGCGGGGTCCATGGGGAGGAGTTGCCATGGGCCTGGACTCACTCTCTTCCTCTGGCCCAGGTGAACTACACACAGCCCCTGGTGGCTGTGAAGTTCCTGAATGTGACCCCAAATGTGGAGGTGAATGTGGAATGCCGCATCAATGCCGCCAACATTGCCACGGACGATGAGCGAGACAAGTTCGCTGGCCGTGTGGCCTTCAAACTCCGCATCAACAAAACCTGAGGCCCCTTCCTCCTGCCCCCACCTCTTTCCTATGGATGCTTCTGGAATGTCCCTGACCCTGCCTGATCCCTCCCTCACCCACCCCAAAGGTATTTTTTTATAACGGAGCTATGACTTGTCTGAACCTCATGCCCTTTTCCTTCTGAACTCAGCGTGATGTCCATTGTGATTCCCCACCTTTGCACCTTTTCCACTACCTTCTCCAGACCCTAGCTCAGTCAGACAGGGAGATGGGATCCCAAGAGGGTCACATAGGAGCCATTCTGGTTCTGGTTTAGCTGTGAGTGGGGTGTCCCTACAGCTACCCTTCTATTCCGAGAGGACAGCTATAGAAAACCCCCGCCCACCCACCTACACACACATATACAATCTCATTTCATCCCTTAGCTTCCAGAAGGGAATGTGGAAGCACAGCCACTGTCACCTTTCTCTATCTCCCACACTTTCTCCCTCATCTACGCAGTTGCTGTCTTGGTGGCTTTTGACTTATCTGGCTCCTCTGGGAGGTCTTTCCCCACCTCCTCTCCCTCCCCATTCTCTCCTCAGGACAAGTGGTTCTGTGGCCTTTTTTTTTTACCCCTGGCACATTCCACTTCTCATCCTAAGGTGACTATGTGAGCCAGGAGTGAGGGTCTGGAAGAGAAGTCCCTACTGGTTCTTGCAAAGTCTCTTCCTGGTCTGTCCTGTCACCCAAGGTGACAGAGAAGAGCTGACCTAGGCTCAATATCCACTTTGTTTTTGCCAATGGCTCCCTTCCCCGTCTGCTTTCCCAGAATATCCTTCAAGTTCCACTTCTCAGGAGCCCCGGGGGAGGGGCAGCCATTTTGGATCAGTCCCCAGTGGCCGCCTTGGAAACATCAGCCGGCTGTGGGACTATTCCACCTCCTTCCCCGGGCCCAGATCTGCCCCCACCATCCTCTCACTGGCTTCTCTTAGCAATTTATCAACTAATCACTAACTTCTTCCCTTTCCTCCACATGTTAGCCTGAAAGTTGCAAATACCCTTTCAATCTAGGCTCTGAATATCCAGGCTCCGTCTCCTTCAGATCCTTTGAATTTTTAAACAACCCCCTAAAGCCCATAGAATTATAAAAGAGGGACCTCCTGTATGCTCAAGTTACAGAGGCATTTTAACTCTTTCTCCTCCAGTGCCCTTCACTTCCTCACCTCTCTAATCTCTCTTTTCTTTTATGATGCTGCTGCCTCCACACCCTACCCACAAATGGAACTTTTCCTTTTTTTCTCTTGCTGGAACTGAGTTTCTTCTCTTTGGGTCCCTGTGTTTTCCTGCACTCCCCTCTCCCCAGTGGTCTCTCTCTGCAGTTATTTAATGCCTGTGTCAGATCTACTGTAAAAAGAGGATAAAGGACAATAAAATGAGAGCAATTATATATATAAATATATATCATAAACAGAGCCCTGTGTGCGGGTAGTTCTTTTCTGAGTATTTCGGAGAGCCCTGGGAAGAGGGTGGAGGGTGGACTTGGGTGATCCGGGGTTACCCAGGCCCTGGAGGACTGTGACACCCCCAGCTTTGACCTCTGCTGTCCAGTATCTCCGCATCTACCTTTTAGATCACTCCTTCACCTATACTCTCTTGAGATCATGCAGTACAAGAGACAGGAAGCCTATGTCCCTTTTTATAGCCATACTTATAAAGTGCCTACTATGTGCATTCTAGGCACTGTGAGGACACTTACGAAAGAGGCAGAATTCCTGCCTCCAAGGAGCTCCCCAGTTTACCAGGAGAGGCGAGAAGCACATGAGAAACTATCATATCAGGTAGACCTAAATGTGCCTCAAGGATGGGAAGAAAGCTGGTGAGGATGAAATTCAGAGTGGTCAACCACTTTCTACTGGGGGCTTCAAAGGGAAGATTTCTTAAAAGTTTAAAGGATTGGGCGGTTTGGGGAGAGAAAAGCATCAGCAAATGCTTCAGATGAGAAAAATTGACTAGAAGAGAGAGACATAGATCTCAAAACACGAACCATATGACCTTATTAATTTCATGTAAAAATAAAAGTACACAAGCATAGAGAAAGCAATAGGTAGGTCTATACAACAATGTTTATTGCGGTTTATGGGATGAGTTTATAGCTCATTTTTTTCTTGAGGCTTATTTTCTTTAGTTTGTTTCTAAATGGCTGCATATTTTTTCTATTGGGTCTTTCTGTTGTTAATTTATTAAAGCTCCTTGACAGCTATAGATAAAAACTATTTTCTGCATTGTAAAATTTCTCCCTGCCGATATTTGCCTCTTGAGTTTGTGGTTTCTTTTACTGTTAAAAAGTGTTGAGTTTTCACATACAATGGAATATTACACAGCCATAAGAAGAGATGAAATACTGCCATTTGTGACAACATGGATGGAACTCGAGATAATCATGCTAAGCGAAATAAGCCAGACAGAAAAAGTTGAAAATCACGTGATATCACTTATATGAGGCATATAAACCTAAAAGCAACATGATCAGGACAAAGAGACTCAGGGACATGGACAATGGACGAGTGGTTACCAGAGGGTAGGGGGTGGGG
>NW_024352783.1:511875-542683 GCF_902729225.1 Pteropus medius
ATAAACCTAAAAGCAACATGATCAGGACAAAGAGACTCAGGGACATGGACAATGGACGAGTGGTTACCAGAGGGTAGGGGGTGGGGGAGGAGGGAAGAGGTAGACAGGGTAAAGTGGGTCAAATATAGGGAGGTTTAGGGAAGGTGAAATGGGTAAAGGGGATCAAATATATGGTAGCTGAAAGAAACTGCACTCCGGGTGGTAATCACACAATAGAATATATAGATGTCAAATTATAATGTACACCCGAGAATTATATAATTGTATTAACCAATGCTACCCTGATAAACTTAAAAATAATAATAAAAATAAAATAAAAAAATAAAGTTAAAAAAAAAAAAGTTTGGGTGTTCAGGTAGTCAAATATGCTTAGCTGTTCCTTTGTACTTTCTGGGTTTCCAGTCACTAGAGGATACTATTTTCTAGATTCTGGGCAGGGAAGGGGGAGGTTTTAATTTCATTTAAGTTTTACATTCACTTTAATTCATCTGGTTTTTGTGTGGTGTAAATTAGGAGTCCAATTGTTTCCAGTTGTGTCAGCTTTTTATTTAAAAAAAATTCACAATTTATTCTCATTGAATTGAAATGCCAACTTTGTCCATACAATTAAATTTTCTATTGAAATTTACTTCTGGATTCACTACTTGCTGACTCTGGCTTGTCTACCACTCCATATACCAAGCCATATTGATCTGATTCCAATAGTTTTATAGTATTTTTTTTGACATCTAACAAAGTAAGTTCCTCCCATTCTCCTTTTAAAACTACTATTGGCTATTCTTGGGCACTTAGTCTCCATAAATTTATGATTTATCCAGTTTATGGAAACAAAAATACAAACTTGTCTGGATTCTAATTGGAATTGCATTATATTTTTATTTCAGAATTGACCTTTTCCCCAGGAAATTAAGTTTTCCCATCTAAGAATATATTATTTTCCTTTTGTTTAGAGCTTGGTTTTTAAGTCCTTAAATAAGGTTTTATAGGTTTCTTCATATAGGTCCTGTGCTCTTCTTTTGTGTGCCACTCTTATTTACTTTATTCCTAAATATTTTATTGCTTTTATTTTGAATGGAATATTTTCATTTATGTCCTTTTGCAATAAGATAAAAATATTTCTCCATTATCCATCTACCTTACTAAATTCTCTTCAATTCTATCAGATATCTTATTGTCTTGTTTTTATGCACATAATCATGTGATCTCTAAAAGGTAGAGATATTTTAACCAGTGTTTATCCTCTTGAATGCCTTTAAACCATTGCTAGTGGGTATCTCTTAGTTCTTGATTCTAGGTTTGTTTGTTTTTTTTAAAATGCCTGCAGCACCTCATATTCCTAGGTGGTCTCCCATCCAAATACTAACCAGGCCTGACCCTGCTTAGCTTCTGAGATCAGATGAGTTCGGGCATGATCAGAGTGGCATGGCCCTACGTAGACTAGTTCTTGATTCTAATCAAAATTATCTTAATGTTTAACCATTAGGTTACTTATTGGTATTATATTACTGTTTTAATTTTCTTTAAAAGAATGGCTGCTGACATTTAATGAAATTCATTTCAGCATCTGTTGATATATTTTTCTTCCTTAATGTAATGAATTTTGTTGATAGATTCTTTATTAAGCTAACTTTTTGATTCTGAAATAAACCCTAGTGTTAATATTCGTGACTCATCAATGTATTCTGGTACTATTTTGAGATATCTCATCTATATAATTTGGCTTCTAGTTGCTTAGTACCTTATCAGGTTTTAATATTAATGAAACCACAATTATTCTACACATATTGGAATTTTCATTCTTTTCCTATGGCTTGGGATAATTTAAGTAACATTCAGTCCTTGCTTTTTTTTTTTTCTATCACGTACTTGGAGTTTTCATTTCAAAATGTATCTTAAAAAATATATTTTTAAAGCCCTTGCTTTTAGATTTATTCTTTCAACCAAATTTGCTTTGTTTCAATAATTTATCTTTAATTTTTAGGATGCGTGCTAAGTTTCTTTTCTTTTTTTTTTAATTATGAAATCATTTGTCTATACATTTTCCTCTGAACATTTTTTGCTGGGTTTCATAGATTTGGGGACCCTCTGTTCCTGAAATCAGGGAGATAAGTTTTCTAAAATTTCCCATACCTTGATGGGGGCAGGCCTTGAGCTCTTTCAGTTTGAGGGCAAGGGATATGTCTGTCTGCCATGGGTCCCCAGGGCTTAAACAGTGGTGGGCACAGAGTAAGGCACCAGTGAATACAAATACATGAGTAGATGAACACACCAGAGGGAAGGAAGCAAGCAGGTAGGATCAGAGAATTTAGGGACTCATTAAATGTCATATAGCTCACAGCAGAGCTGGCCTGAAAACTCAGGTCTCATAATTCTCAGTCCAGTAATCTATTAACTCACAAAGAAGGAATCAGCAGAGCCAGAATGGATCTGCTTTCTGGAGTACAGCAGAAACGAAGCAGACAATCTAGGGCAATGTGAGTAGGGGGTGCTGAATGCTGGTCAGAAGAAAATAAGCTTCAAGGTGACTATCTGCAGGAGTGAGAGAGAATGAATTACAAGAAATTTGGTTTGCCAAGGGCCTGGTGGGTGGGTAAAGATGGTAAAGTTAAAGGTCTGTGAAAGAGGTAGTTCTGGGTTTCCTGGGGAGCATTTGGCATTTCTCAGCAACAAAGAAAAAAAGTGGTTTTGAGGCCACGGAGGCTGTTGGCTTCATAGCCATCTGGGATCCTTAGGGTAAGCCACAGTATTCCCACTGGCATCTTAAGCCTGGTTGGTAGGCTGAGGACCATGGCCCAGAAAACCCTCCCGTCCTTAGTACTTCTCCCTCCACCCCCAGGGAGGAGGCAGGACAAGACATGTCCCCACTTTCTAGCCACCCCCTAAGCATTGGCTAAGGCAGCAGTGGGTGATGGGGAGAGCTTGCCATCAGCCCCCCTCCCTGGGAGCTGACAGTACTGAAGAACAAGATGAAGGGGGCTGGTGCTGAGCTCCCCAACCTCTCCTCCCTACCCCGAGAAGCCCTTTGAAAGATTTTCCTGGCAGAGTTTAAAGCTTCAATTCATTCAAGTGCCTGGCATTAGGCCCAGGATGAGGGGATGCTGGGAAGGCCCCAGCCCCACACCCCAGCCCTTACCTTAGCTGCCCCCACTTCTTGAGGACCTCTGCTGGCAGACCTCCCCATGCTCTCTCATCATCCAATAGCACCCACCCTCTTTCCCCTTGGGAACCCAGGTATCCAGCTCCTTTCCTGTGGAGCAGATGGCTACCTCAGAGGCTCAGGCTTGCTAAATCAGACATTTAAATCCCATAATCCTTGGTGAGAAGCTGACAAGGAGGCAGTAGCTGAATCCTAGAAGCAGGGGCAAGAGAATCTTGTGCCAGCCCTGGCAGGAGGGGAGGAGGGGCAGTTGGTTCCTGAGTTATGAATGGAGTAACCCCCTCCCTTTTTATCATGCAGCCTGCAGGCTGACCCAGTCTCCAGCTTTTGTTCTCTCCCGGAACCCGGGTATTGGGCCCTAGCCCACATTCCCTGGAGACTCAGGTGGCTGTCTCCCAATGTCACCTCCTTAATTCACTCCTGCATTGCAGACCCCAGGCAGCCTGTACTGGCATATACCCCTCAGATACACAGGTTGTAGCAAAACTTTATTGTAAAATAAGAAAATACAAAAATGTGGTATAAAAAGGGGAGGGAAAGGGTGCAGGTGAAAAATACAGATGTGCTTTGCAGAGTGCAAAAGAAATTGACCCTGAGCATCTGGGGGAAGTAAGAGATCTTGGTAGATACAGATCCTACACCAGGGATGGAATCCTGCAGGGTGTGGGATGAGGTGAAATTCTTATGGGCTAGGGTTCACCAAGAAGTTAGGATTTAGCCAGGCTAGCAGAGAAAGGATTTGGAAATTCCCTCCTCTTAGCCAGTTGCCCAGTTACAGAAAGCATCAATCCATCCACACCAACAGGGACAGGGAACAAGCATCCCTGAGGGTGCCTAGTTCCAGACATACATTATTTCATTAACCTCACAATAAACCCCGTGAGGTAGGTATAATTAGCATTTTATCGATATGGACTATGAAGTTAGGAGAAATTCAACAACTTGTAATAGCTTCCCTGGCTAGCCTGTAACCCAATGTATGGCTGATTTAAAACCTAATCCTTACATACTTTTACCATCTTCACAGTAAAAACCCTAAAAGCTAAATAAGCTTGAAACATCCCAGCTTCCCCTACCTCCCTCAAAAACCACCAGTGCAGGCCAACTTCTTTAGCAGAGCCAAGGCAAACGGAATTCTAGAGTGTTTCTGAGGCACATCTGTACCAAGCAGACAGAAGTTTAAGCAACTAAGCTCTCAAAAATGCCAGGGAAGGGGGATGAGGGTGGGGTGTTAATGGAGAATAGGAAGCAGAGGACGTCAATCTGAGTCAGGCCCCTCTCTCTTGAACATGAGTTTTTTATGGCAGGAGGTAGACTGCCCCTTCTTAGACTTCAGGTGGCTGTGGGGGAGAAAGAAGGGGAAGGGGAGATAACATCATCTGATTAAGAGGCTCAGGCGTCCTCTTCCTAGATCTAGGCTTTGAAAGGTCTAAAGTTGGAGCAAGGGGAATTTAAGTTAAAATGGTCATCAACTGCATACATGTTTACAGAACACCTCGGGTACTTATGTGTATTAATTAATCTCTTACTCTTTCCTTACGCTATTTGACAAAAGAGGAAACTGAGCTTGCGAGGGGGAATAACAAGGCCACAAAGGACTTGCTAGTACTCAGCAGGGCTGAGGATCTGCCCTCAAACCCCGGCTCTGTCCAATACTTATACAGTTTTCAGGCCGCTGTTTGAGACCCCCCAGCTCTAAGCTAGAGGTTGCTGGAAGTGACAAATATCCATGCTCCTATCTGGGCTTGAGGGGTTTGTGGACACCCGCTGAAGCAGTTACATGATACAACTGGAGGAAGACTAAAGAATGTTTGGGCAAGACCAGGACCCAATGGGAGGGGATCAGTTGCCTTTTACCTTGAAGGCAGAATTAGAATGGAATCCCAGGCTTTCCAACATAGGAAGGTAGGGGAGTAGGGCTAGGAGGGGACACTTACCTGGAGTGAGCCCTGCTTCCCCTGGGCTCCTTTCCAGCCTGAGCATCCTTCAGCTCTAAGGCCTCATTCAGTTCTCGTAATATCTCGAAGTTTTTACGTCCACGGATCTATGGCAAGGGAGGAGGGGGATACAGAAGTATTAGATAAAGTCATTAGATAAAGAGCATAAAACATTTTCATGCTCTATTTAACAATTTTCTTTTAAAATGTAGGTATGGTACAAACTGGCATGCAGAAGTCAGGCACAACCAGGAGCTATTGTCTCTAGGCACTACTGCCCTCTGATGGCAAATGTCCTAAATGCAGGGAAAGAAGTCAGGAAGAAATAGCATTTTGAGTGCTAGACTTGAAACTTAACAAGTCTCCATCACCAGAGGAAAGGACGGATAGGGAACCTGGGCCAAACCTCACATTTGCTACACTTCTATCTTTTATTCCCTTATCCAATCCCACTGAGTAGGGGCAAGAGATTGTATATTAGTCTCTCCTAGACTTGGTACCTGAAGAGTAAAATATTCTTCATCCAATGGCATCTTTGGTGAGGGAGAGGAGCTGGTGGTATCGGTGGGCAGTGCTGGGAAAGAGGTAAGGAAAGGTGAGAAGAGTGAATTCGGGGTAGAACTGCACCCTCTCTGCCTCTTCCACTTTCACATTTTGCGTGTTTACCTCGCTTAGTGCTCCCAGGGGGCTTCTTGGGACAAGGTTCCCCCTTCTTGCGGAAATTCTCTTCCTCTGTGCGCCGGTCTCTCCCAGGACAGGCACAAACACGTACCTCAAAGCTGTTCCGTCCCAGCAGATTACCACTACCCAGATAAGAGAAGGAAGGAGGCAGTTAGAAAGGTGGGCACTACCTCCCTGGTCTCCTGCAAACCAGGCCTCAACTTACTTTCAACCACCTTCATCCTATGTGGAGCCTAAGTTTCAGCTCCAGTCATTTGGAGGAGAAGCTGCAAGTAAGAAAGATCACAAAGCTAGAGAAAAGAAAACTGGGAAGGAGCAGCACTGGTTCTATATATGGGGATGGGAGTGAGAGGAAAGGAGGGCTGGTAGTATGGGAGCAATTTGTTGAGAGGCCGGGCCCAAGAGACAGAGACAGGTAGAGACTAGGGAGGAGTGTGCCAGTGTGAAGAGTGGTATGCGGGTCCCTACCTGGAGTCTTCCAGTGTGATGATGGTGAGGATGGGCCGCCGGTTCATACCCCCCATGCAGGAGCTATTACACATGAAGTTGTAGTGGATAGTGGTACAATCAGAACCCACCTGGGAGAGAACAGCAGCCCAAGGTGAGGCCACCTAGCCCTGGGAAGGCCTGTTGTCTCTGTGAGCTGTTTACTCAATTGTGGAATGGGGATAACCATTCCACGCCTCAGTGTTGTGGGAAGGCCAAAGAAGAAGCAGGAGAAAGCTCCCCTATCTCCCGCCTGGATGGCCAATGAAAAACCCTTCCAGGCCCCTCCCCGCAAGAGACCCCAGCCAAACCATACCTCAGGCGGCTCGTAGGGTACCACCACACTATGTCGAAAAGTGTGTTTGTCATCCAAATACTCGGCACGCAAATTCCCTTCCACCCGGATAAGATGCTGAGGAGGGGCCAGACCTAAGAGCAATTAAGGAGGAATCAGGGACCTGGGGACCCTGGGCACCAGCTCTGTCTCATCTGCAGCCCCCAACCGCTCACCATCGCTATAGTCAGAACAGCGTTCATGGTGGGGGCAGCGCCTCACCACCTCTGTCATGTACTCAGATTTCTTGTAGATGGCCATGGCTCGGACACGGGTGCCAAGTGGGGGTGGGGAGCTGACCCAGAGCTGCACAGGGCAGGTCTTTGCTAGCTGGCAAAACAGCTTGTTGAGGGTAGGAGAGTACTGTAGGAAAAGAAGAATGAATGGAAGGTCAGGGGACAAGCATCCAGGGGGTCAAAAGAACAAACACTACTTAAGCATCAACTGGAAGCCATGTACCATGTGGGGAGGGTAGCTAAGGATGGCAGAGTTGGGGACCTACATTCCAGAAGTTTATTTACAAAAGCTAAGGAATGAATAAGAGCAAAGAAAAAAAAAAGAAAAAGAAAAGTTCCATGGCCCCATGAGATGCTGAGAAGGATCAAAGCCCAAAGTCAAGGGGGAAAATTCAACTTTGGGACAGAGGTCAAAGGTAACAGACTAAATAGGTAAGATGTAGACATACAAGAAGCTGAGAAAAATTCCAGTGTTCTGAAAAGAAAAACCCAGGGGGATATGGTGAGGCATCAAACTGTCACATGGAACCCAGCCACTCAAGGTCACTGACCGTGCAGGTTACCGACTTGGCTGTCCCAGAATTCAGGAATCCTAAACGAAAATCATAGCTGCCAGGGTAGGTCTTCTGGGAAGGGACAAAGGATGACAAGGGCCAGGAGGTGGCTGGTGCTGGGGTGGCAGCTGCTGGGACCCTGGGGGATTCATTTTGATCTTCATCCAGCCAGTTCACAAGGACTGAGGGCAGCAAAAATTCATCCTCTGGCAGGGATATGTCGGGGGGCTGTGAATGGAATAGACAAGAGTCAGAGGGCCAAGTTCCTAGCCACTTGGCCCTGCAGCTCCTGTTCCCTTCTCACCCCGAGTCCTTACCAGAACGTTGTTTTGAGGAAGTCTAAAAGACAAGAGCAGAAAGTCAGTACTGGTTTTTGCTTTCTATAGGCCTAAGGGGCTGGGAAATGGGGTGGGACAGTGGTTATTACAGGTTAGGCAGTGAACTTGCCCCTCCCAAGAGACCTCTACTCACAGTTTCCACAAGTCTGAAAATGTCTCCTGACTCAGAGGGGGCTCCATATTGAGTTCTGACTGAGGTATATCCATTGCAGCTCCCTGGAAGGCAGTGTGGCTGCTGTCGGGGGAGAAGCAAGGACCCAGCATGAGACACTCAGAACCAGGTCACCCAGCCTTGAGGGAGGAGGGCCCCCTTTGACAACACCATATCAGGCGTTGAGACACAAGAATCCCCTGACTTCCTGAAGAGTAAGACTGCTCCTTTATACCTTCTCTCTTCAAATACTTTATTACAACCCAGGCTGCCTGCCTCACCCCTCACCAGACTCTCCACACACTTCCTTGAGAAAAAGATAACCGGGATTTCCAACCTTCCCACCACTGAATCCACAAGGCTTCTTGAAGTGTACCTAACTTCTGCCCTCCTTCCTAGTAACAAGGATGAAGTTAACTATCAGCCCATTCCCTCCATCTGGGGGAAGATACTTCTCTTGACCCTCACATTCTCCACGTGATCCACTTTATCTTAAAGCTTCCTGAAGAATCACTGTATCTTCTGTCACCCTTCACCCACCCATTCCCTTGGGTCAGCTCCTCACCCCGGTTTACAAATACCTCACAACCAGGCCCCTGCCTGCCTCTTTGATCTCATCTCCCAGCACTTTTTCCCTTCCCTGATGCTTGAGGTACACTGGCTGCCTTCCTCTCCTCTTCACTCTCCAGTCCACTCAACTGGGAACGCCATTCTCGCCATCACTGCAGGGTAGGCTCCTCACTGAGACCTCAACTTGAATGTCACAGCTCTTCAGGGATGTTTTCCCAGAACACTCAAAGACTGCCAGCCAAACTCTGTTACCTGCTTTAATTCTCACGGTACTTACACTGTCTGATACCTTTTCTTATTCATGTTTCCTCTAGTTGCATATAAACTTCCTCAGGACAAAAAAGTTCTGTCTTGTTTATCATAGTATTAGCAATAAGTGAATTGTTGTGCCCAGGCTGTGAGCACGTTATGAGCGGTCAAAGCGGCAAGGGTGACAGAGAAGTGGGGAGGTCCCAGTCTGGGCCAGGGTCCTGCACTAGTTTCTGCTGCTGCCATCTCTTTCTCCCAGACCAGCTTTCAAATGGCTTCATCATCTTTCTTTATGCCACATTTGTCAATCAGCTTTGCTAAGAAACATACATGCTGCAAATTATATCTTCCTTTCTGTTTTGCTGAGAAATATCCCCCTGCCCCCAGCAAGCAGTTGCCACTGGTGAGCTCTTTCTAGTTTCCCTTAACTTCACCTCTACCTTTATGTTGATAGAGGGCTTTCTTCCTTATATAATTAGTTTGCAAAAACCTTTTTAAGTGGTTACCTTATTTGTCTAGATAACCACACTTGACACTTTACAGGAGAGGAAGCTCAGTCTTAAAAGAGGTTAAGTGCCCAGGCCCACAGTACACAGGTGAGTGAACGAGCTTTATTAAAAAAGGAGCAATCCCAAAAACATTTGCCTTGGCGAGGGGATGAGGGAGAAGTATTATGGTCTCCCTAGATCGATGATAAAAAGAAAATTGAAACTTTTATGGAAGGAGGCTCAATTGAATGGAGAGGGGGCTCAGAAGTCGAAAGCCCTAGGGTTTGATGTATTGTCATTCAAGTTTGCTACATGACCTTACCTATCTTGAGGGGCTAATTTTGGGCTTTCTCACGTACAGTAACTGAGTTTTACTCATCTTTGTGTTTTTAGTGCAAAGCACCTGAGACTGGGAAACATAGGCAGCTGTAGCAGAGCATGGGCTCTAGAGGCAGACAGGCCAGCATCCCAGGCTCGCCACTTAATAGCTGGGAGTTTATTAAACCTTTGTGTGCCTTAGTGTCCTTTGCTCTAATAGTAGGACCTTACTTATTAAAGGAAATGTAAAGAGCTGAGAAAAGTGCCTGGCACATAGTAAGAGCTTAACAAAAGTTTTGGTTTGTATGATTGTCCCATTTAATTTTTTCTATATTATTGTTCTAGAGTGAGAACTTTGTGATTGTGAATGCGTAGAGCTTTTGTGTATTGCCCCATTAATGCTGGTTCACCTCCTTTAGGGAACTTTGTTCAGTTAACATGCCAGGAGAGGCAGTCCTGGGATGGTGGGCCCAAGGTGTCAATCCAACTGGGGGACAGTCCCATGGACACGTAGGAGGCTTCCCTCTTTCAGTCCTTGGTAGCAACTACAGTCTCAATGCTTCATTCAAAATAGCAGGCACAGTCATCACTATTCCGGAAAACTTTTCAGAGCAGATACTTCCCATGGGTATGAGCATCAGGGAGCCAGGATACCATAAATTGTCAAAAGCTGAACCAGACCTTCTAAAAGATTGGGGAGGCAGGATGTTTATACAGGAAGTCCCACTGGGAAGGCAATGAACTCAGTCGGGACTCCAAGGAAGGGAAGGTCAGACAACTATATCATAACAATGGCTACTGCTTATAGGCTCTATTAGGGCCCACTGCTTTCAGTGGCTTATCTCATTAATCCTCTCAAAACCCAGGAAGGTAGGTATTATCACCAGCTGAGGGAACTAAAGTTATGGGAATTAAGTCACTTACCCAGGCTCAGAAAGCTCCCAAGAGGTAGGGCCAGGGATTGGAACCTGTGCAGTCTGAGGCTACACCCCAGCTCTAAATAATTATACCCCTCTGGCTTCATTCAGAATCTGGCGTAAAAAAAAAAATTTCTGGCCAGAGCTATTCGATTGGGAAAAAAATTGATTCTGGAAAGTAATAAGGCAATGTCATAAAACTGAAAACACACAAACCTAACTCAGCTAAACCACTTCTGGGTAGACTCCCCAGAAAAAGTTGCACAGGGGCAGCAGGATTCTTGCACAAAAATGTTAAAGTCAGTGTTATTTCTAATGTTAGGCAATAAGAAACAATATTACTACCCATCAGTAGAGAAAAATGGCTAAATTAAATGTGGTATACTTACTCATAAGACAAATTTACTACAGCAGTTTAAGGAAATCAATTTATCTGTATATGTGTAGCCTGATATAGCTTAGAAACAGATTGGGTGAAAAATGTGATTTGAAGGAAAAAAGCAAAACACAGTAATGGAAGTAGTTTATGTAAATTAAAAGTGTAAAGCCACATATTGCCTATAAACATATTTATGTAAAAGTATGAAAGACAAGCAAGAAGAATAAAAATTCACAAAACTATGATAGTGATGGTCTCAGGGAGGGGATAGTCATGCTCATGGGACTGGGGGTATATAGTCAAAGGGGGTTTTAGCTTTATTAACAGAAAAAAAAAGATGGTATCCATACATTACTCGTGCAATTAAAATGTGGACAAAAATAAGACACAAATAGAGTCTGTTCTATTCATTGGTTGTCATCCTACTGCAGCTTTACAGTAATCTTTAAGTCAGGTAGTTTAAGACCTTCAACTTTGTACTATTCTTTCATATTGGAATCAGCTTGTGAAATTCTACAAAAAAGCCTGCTAGCGTCTTTAAAATTAATTAATTAATTAACTAATTAATTTTATAGTGACATTGGTTAATGCCTGCTAGGATTTTGACTGGGATCGAATTAAATAATTTTGAGGGGTATCAACATCTTAACACCATTGAGTGATTCAACTAGTGGATATGGTACCCCTCTCCATTATTTAAATCTTCCTTAAATTCTCACCAATATTTTATAGTTTTCAATATAGAGCGCTTGTCCAATTTTTGTTAAATTATCAGAATATGCCATGTTTTTGGATGTTATTGTAAATGGCAGTTTTTAAAATTCATTTTCCAAGCTCAGATTCAATGGTTGCTATTATGCAAAAATACGATTTACGTATGGTGCTTTTAAAACACGTGACTTTGCTATAATCACTTACTAGTTCTGATAGTTTTTCATTGGATTTTCTATTAGTATTTTTTTTGTGTACACAATCATGTCATACGTGAATAAAGTTTTATTTCTTCCTTTCTAATCTTTATTTCTTTTTCTTGCCTGGTTAAGACCTCCAGTATAATGCTGAAGTGGTGAGAATCGAATCCTTTTCTAGTTCCTGATTATAAAGGAAAAGCATTCAGCCTACCACTATGATGTATACTGTTAATGGTAACTTGATTGGGGGTGCCCTTCATCAGACTGAGGAAGTTTTCTTTTCCTACTTTGCTGGGAGGCTAGTTTTTCTTTTTTAAAAAATCATGAATAGCTGCTACATATTGTTAACTGCTTTTTATACATCTGTTGAAATGACCATAGGATTTTAATTTTTTACACTGATTTCTGAATGTTAAATCAACACTGCAGTCATGGATAGCCTCCACTTAGTCAGGATGTTATTTTTCATTTTTATATATTAGCAGATTTGATTTGCCAAAATTTGTCAGATTTTCGCACATAAATGCTAGCAGGAATATTGGTTTAAATTTCCTTGTAATGTCCTTGTTTGATTTTGCTATCAGGATTATGCCGGTCTCTCCAAACGAGTTGGGCAATGTTACCTCCTCTTTATATATTCAAAGTTTGTGTATGATTGATATTTCTTCCTCAAATGTGTAAAGAGCAGGACAAAGAAGACAGACAGAAAATAGTACTAAGACAGCAGACTTAAACTCAAACCTCACAATAATCACATTAAATGTAAATGGACCAAGCACTCCAATTAAAAGCACTTCGGTGGGAAAGGAAGGCTATTTTAACAAGGAGCTACAACGATTGGATATCCATATAGGAAAATATAAAATAAAACAGAACCTTGACTCTCGTATCATAAAAAAATATTTTAAGTTAATTATTGCTCATCGACCTGAGGGTAAAACCAAAAACTATAAAGATTCTAGAAGAAAATATATGAGAAAATGTACAAGAGTTATCTTCATGATCTTAAGGTTAAGATTTCCTAAATGGGTCACAGCAAACAATTAAAAGAAAGAAGATGAATCTTCTGTTCCTTTAGGCAAGCAACAGGTCAGGAGAAAAACACATTTATCAGACAAAAGATAACCGTATCTGGAACATAAAAACCGCTACAACTCAATTAAAAAAAATTTTAAATGGGGGAAAAGACTTTCAGAGCCACTTCATAAGACATAGGAATGGCCAATACGCACATGAAAACTGTTGAACATAGTTAATGATATGATCACTTTGAAAATTAGAATTTTTTTATAGTTAAAATATAGAGATCTACTCTCTACTTTCTTGACCTAGCAATTTCAATCCTAAGTATCCACTCAAGAAACATGAAAACTCATTACCACAAAAAGAATTGGCCAAGAATGTTAATAGCAGCTTTATTCAAAATAACCCTAACCAGGAAACAAATGGCCATCAGAAGAATGAACAATTGATGGTTGATTCATCCAACGTAACATACTAAGTAAAAAAGAGCAAAATACTGATACACCACCGATACATGCAATAACACGAATTTAACAAACATCATGCTTCAGGAAAGCCTGATACAAAGGAGCACAGACTGTAAGATTCCATTTACATGAAGTTCCCCAACAGGCAAAACGAACCCATGATGACAAAAATAGAAGTGGGCGCCGGAGACAGACTGAGAAGAGACACAAGAAACTTTTCTGAGGCAATAAAAATGTTCCGTACTTTGAAAGGCGTTACAGAGTGGTTAACCGCTAAAATTCGTCTAATTGCAGTGGGTGTAAATGCAACCTCAATTTAGAAAAAAGATAAACACATAGGTACTGCGCAGTGTCTGTTTCTCAGCAGGTGCATGGTAAATGACTGAATAAAATGACCGCGTCCTCTGGGATGAAGATGCAGGACTGTGAAGTCTGGGAGTTGGACTGCGAACGGGTTCCGCCGCCTCCCACAGGCGACTACAAGTAAGGGTTAGCGGGCTGCACTTAGGACCTCGGGGCCACCTCTCCCCAAGGCCCGCCCCTTCCGCTTTCACGACGTTCAGTCTGCGTCCGAATTTGGAATGGCTTAGTCCAAAGCCAGACACAAGATTAGTTGTTTCTCCGCCAGAAACAAATGATCCGTCGTTACACCGTTTCATCATTTAATTCTCAAATGTACCATCTGCGAAAGTACTCAGGATTTTCCCGATGCACTTTTTTAAACCCTGTCCCACGTAATGGTAGCTTCCGCCTAGATCGCAGTCGCCCTGGGTGGAACACACCATTCAAAGAGGGGGAGGGGTTGAGGTTCGCATCAAAACAAAGATACCCTTCCTTTCCGAAAGCCGTAATTGAGTAGTCCAGGAAGAAAATAAATTAGAGGAGGGGATTATCGACCTCCCTCGGCAAGCAATAGCCACCAGCCTAAAAATCTTTTTCTCTTTCTACTTCCCTCTCGTCTGGTGAATATGAGTTGCTCCAAAGAAAGAAACCGGAAATGCTACAAGTGGCAGAAATGTAAATGTAGACCCAAACAATAACAGGGCTCCCGGGCCTCTCAGACCAGGACAATCCTCCCCGGTTTCGCAGGCAAACCTCTCAATTAGCACTTCCCACTTCCACAACTGACAGTATTTAATTGGATTTTCTCTATCTAGCGGAGCAGGAGGCCGGTTGGAAAGATTACTCCAGGAAGGACAAAGGTCCGAAAGTTATGGGACCTTAGCAGCGTGGGCTTCTCAGATCTACGGGAATAATCGTTTCGGAATGGAGCCCAAGAATCCACCAGAATACCATAGCTCTAAAATTTCAAGAGCTATAAGTTCCCAAAGTTCCGAGATTCGAGTCTCGGACCCTGATGTTCTGTGCGTTTTTATTTCAGGATTCTCCACAGCCGGAATGGAGGTAGAAGGGTGGCGAAGAAACCCTCAGGCCAGCTGAAAGTTCCCCAAAGTCCTACGCCCTCGCCCAGGTTTTCAGCTTTGAGTTCAGCTAGTCTTAACATCGCCATTATAAACACTCAGGCCTCCCAACATTGCATTCCTCTGTTAGTGCCGCCAGCCAAGCTTCCACCCCCCCGTACACACACTAAATCGCCCAGTCCCCAATGCCCAACCCCCAGTCCCCACTATTTTCCCTAGCTGAAAATAAATGGAGCCTAGGGCTCCTGTCTCAGAGAGGACTCATCGGGCTCAGTCAAGAGCTTACCCGAACCTCAGGGGAGCGTATTATTGTCCTGGGAAGCACGCTCCGAGGCCGGATTCCAGGTGAACCCCGGGGCCCAGCGGCCACCTGCACTCAGGATGGTGGTTCTAGACTTTTGAGCTCAAAACTTTTAGCGCCAGTCGGAGCACATGGGAGGGGAAAATCCCAATCCCAGCAACCCCCGCGAAGTTTCTGGCACAAAGCTGGACAGTGGCCATGACAAGTAAGGGCAAGCAATTCGCCAGAGGGCGGAGGCCGTGGGACTGGAGAATGGGAGAGGAGGGCGGAGAGAGTCAGGTTTCTCGCCGTATTGGTGCTGTAGCTACCGACATTTTGGGATTTGGAAGTTCGACAAGTGAGAGCCGCGAGGATGGAATTGGCGGAAACCATTTTGGAAGACTCCTGCCGTTGTGTCAAATACGAAGGTGGAACGGAGAAAGAAAGCCTTTGCATTTGTCGTTCTCTCCGCCTGGAACACTCCTCTCCCAGATAGCTGGACAGTGTCTTCTCATCAGTTAAAATGTCACCTTCTAGGAAAGTCTTAATATCTCAATCTAACGTATTTCTCCAATACTCTATATCAGTCTATCTTGTTTTATTTCCTTCACAGCTCTTATCACTATCTGAAAAAATTTATTCCTTGCCTTTAATACACAGTAACATAGCATTTGTCCACTGTCTTACTCAATTGTGTTTCCCAGTGCCTTATGGTACTGGCTGGCAAGTAAGAGCTCAATAATAAGTGTTTATTGAATGAATGAAGAGACGGAAGTCAAGAATTTGGCGAATGAGTTGCAAGAGGTTCAAAACCTATAAAATCAAATATAGCGCTGGCGCCCTCTGCAGGTGAGGGAGGAAGTAGGTGCTTTAAGAACGACCGCGGGAACTCAGGCACTTCTCGCCCAGGCAGAAGCTTTCAGACTACAACTCCTAGCAGCCACTAGGAGTCCCAGAGCTTGATGGGAACGATAAACCGTGACATGATACATCCCTGCCCCGCCCCTCCGGTGGGTCGCCCGCGAAATTTTATCCTAACTGCGGAGGTCCAATCGAAAAGTGTTCCGAAATCCCTCGAGAGCAAGTGGCGCGTAGCAACCGACCGGGCCAAGGGCCAGCGTGCTTTCAACATTGTCCTGGTTAGCTTCGCCTTTTGGGGGTCGTCTCCCCCCTCCCGGAAGAAGAAGATACAGGTGGGTTTCTTCAGCCTGCGTCGCGGATCCTTATAGACTTTGAAGCTGTCTCGGTTTCTCCGCAGGTCAGCCAGCTGGTAGTAGCCTGTGGGAAGAGGGCTGCCTGGCCGAGGCCAATGTCTGCCGCGTTTCTTCTGCAGTATGAAGACGCCGGAGACGCCACCGTTAGCTTCAGACTGCCCGCCTTCAGACCAGGCCCCGGCTCTAGCCCGTATCTCTTCTCAGGCTTCCCCAGTGGATAAAAATATGGACCCTGAACTGATGCCACCGCCATCCGATGGGGATGATCAGCCCCACATGTCTCCAGATCCCATGGCTGGCTCAGCTGTGTCCCAGGAGCCAGGGGAGGGGGACCTAGCTTCTCTCTCCACTCCCCTGGAAACAGGGTTTGGCACCCCTAGTGAGTGGAGCCCTGGAATCAAGGAGCAAGAACTTTCTGAAAGTGTGAGCTTTCCTGCAGAAGAAACGAATAGGCCAGAGTTGGGGTCTGAAGAAGCCATAGAAGGTGTATCTGAGGAACCCACTCCTGAGGATGAAGGATACCCGTAAGTGATATTGGCAGTAGACTCAGGAATCTGAAGAAATTGGAAGTGTGAGATGTATGGAAGTGTGAGATACATTTTATCTGCCAGTCCTCAGCCCCACTTCTCCAGACCTATTTCCTCTTTGCTTTGGAAATTCAGGTTTGTTGTCCTCCCCCCACCCCATTTTTCTTCCAGCACTTGGAACTACAGCTTCTCCCAGCTACCTCAGTTTCTCAGTGGTTCCTGGTCAGAGTTTAGCACCCAGCCTGAGAACTTCTTGAAAGGCTGTAAGTGGTAAGTAAGGAAAATGGGGTAAGGAGATAACCACACCAAGATTTTCACCTTAAAACACTACATTAACTGGGAAAATATTCCACCAGAGGTAGGAGTGGGATTAAGAATCTCTTTTGGACTGAGTTTAAATTTCATCTATGATTGTCTCTTCTATTTCCATTAAGGTCTTCGGGGGGCTTACCTACTGCAAAAGTAGGCTCAGCCCTAGCTCTACACTTGGAAAACATAGTCCAGCTTTCTAACTCTTGCCTACTCCTAGGGCCCCTGATGGTTCCTGCATCTTGACCAATAGTGCTGATAACATCCTACGGATTTATAACCTGCCTCCAGAGCTGTACAACGAGGGAGAGCAGCTGGAATATGCAGAAATGGTAAGGGGAAGGGCTGTTTCAGCCCTTTATTGGACACTACACATTTAAGTCTTTCTTGTAGATGGAAAAAGTACAGTCCACGTGTTTCCTGTTCACAAACAGAACATTTCTTCACCACGAATTTCTATAGGTACTATTTTCCACCCTGAATTCTGAAGTCATTCGAGGAGATGTTTGTCCCTTCATTAGTCAGGAATATGTGTTTTCCATAAAAGAGTAGCAGATTTCTCATGGCGGTACTTAATTGACTTACAGATGTTTATTGAATGACTGCTAATATGTCTGATACTGTATTTGGTGCTGGGATAAAGTGGTAAATAAGACAGATAAGTAGGTTTGCTTTCTTGTTTGGCAGATAGACAACAAATAGGTAAACCAATAAATAATCAAGTTTATTACAGATTATGATAAATGCTATGAGGGAAATAAACAGAATGAGAAGAGACTAACTAGAGGATTCCACTTAGATAAAACGGCAAGGGAGGAGATCTCTGAAAAGGAGACATTTGAGCTAAGACCTGAAGGATTATGAGATCTATCATCTGAAGAGGTGTAGAAAGAGAATTTCAGGAAGAGACAATGACCCAGAGCTGGGAAAGAGCTTCCAGTCTTCAAGGAACAGAGAGAAGGCCAGTGTACCTGGGCTGTGGGCAGTAAGGGGGAAAGTGCTAAGGATGGAGAGGTGGTTAGTAGCCACACTGTGTTAGATCTTGTGAGTAGGGCATTTGGAATTTATTTGGGAAGTCATGGGGGAGTTTTAAAATAGAAGAGTTAAATGATGGCTGAAGTTTAGACAGTGGGCAACAGTGAAATCAGGGAGACTCATTGGGATGTATTTTTCATAGTTCAGGTAAAAAATGATAGTGGCTTGGTCTAGGGTGATGTTAGGAGAGATGGAGAGATGTGGATGGATTTGAAGTATTATTTGATAGGACTTGGAGGTCAATTGGATATAGAGGTGCAGGGAAGGAAGCAAATCGAGGGTGATGTCCAAGTTTTTGTAGCTGGGTGGATAGTGGTATGACTCAGAGGAGGAAACAGATAAAAAGATACTAGGATGAGTTGAGCGTTTTTAAGTACATTAAATATGAAATGTAAAACTGAAGGGAGAAATTGAAGCTGGGGACATACTTTGAGAAGTGAGAGAGCTTGTAGATGGTATCTTGTGGCTTGAGAACAGATTCAGATTCAGTCTTGGGAGAATGTAAATGGAGAAGAAGGCTCAAGCAGAGCCCTGAGCGTTCCAGCATATGGAGGTGGTATCTCAGGGCCAGGTGGGCATGGTACAGCCATCCTGAAAGAGTTCAAGAACAGAGGTGATTAGATGAGACTCTGGAAATATGAGAATTTATTGCATAAAGTCATGTAAGAGAAATGGGAATGTTAAAAAGGGAAAAAGTCATCATTACCCACTCCACAAAATTTAGACCTTTGAATTTTCTACATTCTTTCCAAGCTCTGTTCAAAAACTGAAGCTTTTTATATGGCTGTAATCCTATAGTAGGTGTTTTTGTAAACTGCTTTTTTTCTTTTTAATAATAATATTGTAAATGTTTTTCATGATGCTTCAGTTTTCATAGTTATCATGTTTAATAGTATGTGATATTGCACTTATTGCCTATGATAGGTAATTTTCTTACCTATTTCCCTGTTTTGGACATTTGGGTTGTTTCCAGGATTTTTATATATAAATTATTCAGTGAATATCTTAATGCGTTTTGATGGAGATTCTTTTCATAAGAGAAATTATATGAGTAAAAAATACTGTATGTCAGACAATATCAACATTTGTGTGTATCTTGTGAAAGATGGATCGTCAATTTGTTATCAAAGTTTTTTTAGAGTGCTGTTAGCATTGTGAGTATACCAGTTCTAGCCTAACCTCACGCATTAGGTATTTTCATTTTTAAAATTTAATATTTGGAAATGGATAAAATATATAGATGGAGAAATTAGGGGAGGACATTTTTTGGTTATTTCCGTACGCCTGTGTGCTGCTTGTTCCCAACATAGTTTCCCAATAACTCTTCTCCTTTCTCTACCATTTCTGGAACTACTATTCCTAACTGTACAGCCTCATCCCTGAGTAATCTTCTTCCCTTGTGGCTCTTGCCTGAGGCCTTTACTTCCTTCTAGTTCTTTTCAGGGTAGACTGTGCATCCTCTGTGCCCTATATATCTCAGGGTAGTGGTCCTCATTCCCAAATTCTATGTCCAGACAATTGTTCTTTCTCTTTGTAAAAACTTTTTCTTTGAGGCTTATGCTTTCTGATTCTCCTGCTCACCAAGGACATTGGCACGTCATAGCCCTCCTGTGAACCTCAAGTTTTTCTACCATCTTTGTCACCCCAGGTATTCAAACCAGAAGTCAGGGTCTCATCCTTTATTCTTCCTTTTCCCTAACCCCCCACATCCAATTAATTACAAAATCCCATCAAGTCTACTTAATCTTTCTAATCTGCCTACTTTTCTCTACTTCATAACCTCTACTTTAATTCAGGGTCCTATGATTTTGGTCTTTATATTGCTGGAATAGTCTCCTGTCAATATTTGCTCATTAAAATACTAGGTGTTGGGAAACAGTGATGAGCAAGACAGACATGGTTCCTGCCTTCTCAGATACGTATGATGCAGAGCGAGGAGCACAAAGGGCTATAGGAACATGGAGCAGAGCACCTTGCTCAGCTTAGGGGGTTAGGGAAGGCTTCCCAGTGGAAGAAGCATCTAAAAGACCTGAAAGATAATTAGGATTCAACCAGGAGAAGTTGTTGGGGGGAAGTGAAAGAAGAATATTCTGAACTTGAACACTAGTAAGTGTGAAAACTTGCAGGTTGAGAGTATGGTGAGTTGGTACCTTCCGAGAACTGAGAGCCAAAATGGGAGGATGTAGAGATTTTAAAGGAGTGAATACAGAGATATGAGCCATGAGAGGTGGATAGGAGGTTGATGCCTGGTAAAGGAAAGTTTTGTTAAGGAGATTGGGTTTTATACTGAGGGTTATATGGAGTCGTTGAAACATTTTAAGAAAGTGACACTGCACAGAATTTCAATTTAACAGGGTCTCTATAGGTCCTTGATGTGGCTGTAGTGTGAATAATGGATGGACAGGGTGGAGTGTGGGAGTGCAGGGAGTCTCAGAGAGCATGTAGAGCATTGCAGAAATGCTAGCAAGAAGGCAGTGGCTTCCTATGGAATGAAGGGGTGTGGACAGGTTCAGGAGAAACCTAGGAGGTGGAATTGGCAAGATTTGGTACAGGATTAGGCCGGGAGTAGAAAGGGAGTGAAGAACAGTAGTAGTTGAAAGCAGGTGCTCAGATTTCAGGCTTGAAAATTGACTGTGGAGCTCAGGAAGAACAGCAGACTTAAAGGTGGCAGTTGCGGTTCCTTATGGACAACTTGAATTTGAGTTACCTGCAGGATATCCAAGTGGAGCTTTCTACTAGGCAGTTGGATATATGGGTTTAGAGTAGAGAAGTGTAAACTGAATTCATGGCTGGATGACATCATCCTGAGGGCCAGCAAATAACTGACAAAGGACTGGTATGCAGTTGATTTAAAGATTTCCTTAAATCAGTAAGAAAAAGACAATCTAGTAGAAAAACAGACAAAAATTACAAAAAGTTGTACTTAAATTGCTAATAAACATAGATAAATGTCTAACCTCAGTAGAAATGAAGGAAATGCAAATTTACATCATAGTGAGATACCATTTCACAGACTTCAAAAATTGAGAACATTTTTGGCAGTACCAATGGGATGCAGAGCAACAGGGACTCTCATGCTGTTGGTATGAGAGTGCATCGGATGAGCGCTGGAAAAAAACATGGCATTATTTAGCAGAGTTGGCAAAGTGCATACCCAGGAGCCCAGTAACTTCCCTCTTTAGCAGAAACTGCAGAGAAACCCTCCCACATGTGTATCAGAATGTTAAAAAGCACACTCGCCAAAAAAGTGGAAAAACATCAATGACTATCAGTACAGAAAGATAGGTGAGTGGAGTACTGTATAATAGTGAAAATGCATGAGTAAGAGCTAAATGCGCCACCATGGTTAAATCTCAACAATTATAAAGAGATGCATACAGTGTGATACCATTAATAGGTTTAAAGGCATGCAGGAAAAGGTTGTACATTTTTTTTTCATCTCTATGACTATTCCTAAAGAAATATGTGAGAATGATAAATTCAGGAGAGTGTTTATCTCTGAGGGAATGTTTCAATGGGAAGAGGTTTTAACTGTTTTGTATAATATTTCATTTCTTAAGCTGGGTGGAGTCACAGGGTAGGTTTTCGTTTTTTGTTTTTAATACTTCCTTGCATGTTTGAACTGTTTAATAATTTCTTTAAAAACTCAAATGGTACCTAGTAGGTGCTCAGTAAATATGCATATCATTGGTTGGTTCTTTGTTTTTTCCTTTCTAAGTGTTTAAAAAGCCAAAGGATAAATCTGTATGGCTTTTGGTGGCCCAAATCTGACATTAGAGTCTACATTGACCCTTGAATATTGAGATCAAGATTCTGTTCTTCATATTAATCCCATCTGCCTTCTCCTGCCTGGGTTAAATGCCAACAGACAGTCTCCCTCTGCCATAGAACTGCTGGAGGCCTGAGTCTGCCTCCTTCCCCTACCAATGACCCAGGCATTCCCAAATCTCTGTCCAGGCCCCTGTCCTTCGGATGGTTGAAGGTGACACCATCTATGATTACTGCTGGTATTCTCTGATGTCTTCGACCCAGCCAGAGACCTCCTAGTAAGTAATGTCCTTGGCCTCCCTTACCCACCCCCTCCTGCCCCTGCCATAACAGTTTCAAGGGGACCCTCTACTGAGAGAATCAAGGGCTTCCCAGGGGTCTTGGGAGGAAAACGTGGTGCGCCCTTCAGATGCGAGCTGAGAGGGCTGGTTAGTTGGCTTCCTCCCCTTCCTTTGACAGCACTGGGCCCTCAGTGTTCATGTTTTTCTCAGTGTGGCCAGCAGCAGCCGGGAGAACCCCATTCACATCTGGGACGCATTCACTGGAGAGCTCCAGGCTTCCTTTCGCGCCTACAACCACCTGGTAGGGACCTTCTGCCCAGCCCCAGGGCTCGTCCTGGCCCAGCTTTCCTTCCTTGAGGATGGCTGAGGCTTTGCTAGTCCTGTTTTTAGCTCTTTCTTTCCCCTAGGATGAGCTGACGGCAGCCCACTCGCTTTGCTTCTCCCCGGATGGCTCCCAGCTTTTCTGTGGCTTCAACCGAACTGTGCGTGTCTTCTCCACAGCCAGGCCTGGCCGTGACTGTGAGGTCCGAGCTACATTTGGTAAGCATCTGTGCCTCCAAAGGAGGAGGAAAGATGAGGTTACTTCCACGTGCAGATGGCCTTGTGTGAGCCAAGGGGCCACATGTCAGAGATCACATCCTCCTCTGTACAGCACTGAGCGGTAGGCAGTGCCCAGTGGGCAGAAGAGAAAACAGACTCAGGTAGGGGATGCAACTTTTCCAAGGTCAACCTGCTGATTGAAGAGCTGGTTCACTCCTGAGCCCAGGTCTTTCGGCTATATACCTTTTGGTCTCCAAAATCTTAGTATCTCTAGGAAATTGGAGATGAAGCTGATTCCATTTTCCTATAAGCCTTCAGCTTTCTATCTCTTCCAGGAAAAACAGATTTGAGAGGAAAGAAGTAGGTCTTGGGCATTTAGGTCCCTTGGGAAGATAGAAGGATCTGGGGAGTATCAGAGGTCTCCATCCTGTTTGTGACAAATGGGATGTGACACATGAGTCCCGACACATGGGCTCTGGAACAGAAGATAGAATTGCACCTCTGATTAGACTAATTAATGTTAGGTGCCATTGCCCCTCCACCACTTTGTTCCTTCCCTTTTTAGCAAAAAAGCAGGGTCAGAGTGGCATCATCTCCTGCATAGCCTTCAGCCCAGCTCAGCCCCTCTATGCCTGTGGCTCCTACAGCCGCTCTCTGGGTCTGTATGCCTGGGATGATGGCTCTCCTCTCGCCTTGCTGGGAGGGCACCAAGGGGGCATCACCCATCTCTGCTTTCACCCCGATGGCAACCGCTTCTTCTCAGGAGCCCGCAAGGTAGGGGTCATGTCCTGAGATCCCAAAGGGCAGTATGCAGGAGTGGGAATGTAGTCAGATACGTTTTGGGTTTAGACATGGGGGAAAAACCAACTCAATCTAAAGGAATGCCTATAAACCTTGAGAGAAGCAGGGATGTCTTGTGGGGAGGGGCGGTAGTGATGAAGAGTGGACTCCAGGCTCCTTTTCTGTGTCTTCAGGATGCTGAGCTTCTGTGCTGGGATCTCCGGCAGCCTGGTCATCTATTGTGGTCCCTGAGTCGGGAAGTGACCACCAATCAGCGCATCTACTTTGATCTGGATCCGTGAGTGACTATGGGTCCTTCCTGCCCAGGGCCCCAATTCCCACAGGGGTGCCCACCTATAGCCCAGATCCTAGGCCCTGGTTGTGAGGGGTTCTTGCCTTATAATGGTGACTTAATGCCAGCAAACCTCTGCTCTCTTCCCCCAGGACTGGGCAGTTTCTAGTGAGCGGCAGCACTAGTGGGGCCGTCTCTGTGTGGGACACCAGCAGAGCTGGGCATGAGGGGAAGCCGGAGCCAGTGCTGAGTTTTCTGCCCCAGAAGGACTGCACCAATGGAGTGAGGTCATCAGTTAATGCTACAGATCTTGGGGCTTGGGTTGGGGAGGAAGGTGAATTGCTGAGGGAGCAAGCATCCTCTCTCAGGGTACTGATAGACCCTGCTGGTCTCTCCTTCCAGCCTGCACCCTAGCCTGCCTCTGCTGGCCACTGCCTCTGGTCAGCGTGTGTTTCCGGAGCCCACGGAGAGTGGGGACGAAGAGGAGCAGGGTGCGGACCTTCCCCTGCTCTCCATGCGCCACACCCACCTTGAGTGTCAGCTTCAGCTCTGGTGGTGTGGGGGGAGCCCAGACACCAGTAACCCTGATGCTCATTAGGGTGAGAAGGGACAGAAGGAGGTGGGGATGAGTTTATATAAAAAGGTTTTTATATGTACTAGCGTCTTTGTGTCTGTTTGGAGAGGCAAATGATGGAGATGGGGGCCAGGAGGGGTACTTGTGGGCTCCCTTGTCCAGCAGCAGTTGGGACTGGCATATTGTTTCTGGAACCAGGATAGAGGTGGGACTAGGCTGGAGCCAATGGGACTGCTGAGCTTGGTGTGAAGTCAAGTGCGTGGGGGGTGGGGCTTCATGCCATTGACTGGTTGGTTGCCAGGCAACTTGGTAAACTGAAGGGGAGAGCCTGTTTGAAATCTCACTCCCAAGGTTGGGGTGGCAGGGGTCAAAGTGAGCCCTGGCTGAGCAAGAGTGGCAGGAGCTGTGTGTCAGACTGTTGGGTGTGACCGTGTGAGACTGTGCAGACAGTGACAGACAAGACACCCGCTCACTTGCGCTCAACACTGTTTACCATCATCCAGCAGCAGAGGGACCATTACTCAGCTCTGGGGGAAGGGAAGCAGGAGCACCCGCTTCCCCTTTCCTGGACTCCCCCAGGAGGCTGGTGACTGAGTAGCTAGAGTCAAGGACACATGAAAGAGTAAAGGTGCTGAAAAACAGACTCAATTCTGTATTCCCCGTTAGATGCTGGACAAGGGCGAGAGTCTCATTCAGCAGCTGTCACTGGTTTTATTTCTCCATATATCTTCTGTCTTTTGGGGTGGAGGGGGGATGTTATTTCAAGCAGAGACTCCTCCCACAAACATACCTTGCCAAACACTAAGGGTGGGGGGGGGGCTCTGAATAGATACTGTCAGCAAGGGATTTGATTTTGGACCTCATAATCAAAGGGAAGAGACTGAAGGCCTGTGGCAGCTCAATCGGAGAGGAATGTCGCTGCCCAGGGGTGCTGAAAGCTAGGGTTCTTACACCCAAAAAGGCAAACCCCTCTCCCTTCCCCTAGGATAATTGGAAACAGCTCTTCCAGCTGAATGTGGGTATTGGGTTGTAGGTACTCCCTTTCTTCTCTCAGCCCCATTTCTCCCTACAAACATCCAAGAAGGGCCCAAGTTTACCCCCTTGATCTCGCTTTTCACCCAGCTCCCAGATAGCAGTAAAGTGTACAGGAAGCTGTGAAAAGAGACCCCAGGAGTGGGAGTTCAGCAACCCGAGTTTAGTTCCTGGCTTTATCCTCGACATGCTGTATGACCTTGGGCAAGTTCTGGGGCCTCGCTGAGCCTCAGTTTCTTCATCGCTACAATGGGGATACTTTAGCCCCGCCCCTCCCACCTCACACAGATAGTCGTAACAATCAAGTCAGCTCACTTGGTAAAGTGTGAAGCCTTCAAGGTTATTCTCTCCAGATCTCCCTGGAGCAGTGTTGTTGTTGTTTTGGGGTGGGACTCAAGGCAGCGAGTGCGAAACGGGCTGGGATCCTGGGATGGAAAGGGCGAGATCCTTTCTGGATCCGAGAGAGGAAGATTATGAGCGCTCCGCGATGCGAGGGCAGAAGGGGAGACCAGCAGAAACTAAGCCAGGGACAAGTCTCAGAGACAAAGGGGCCATGAGAGACCACGCCAGGGAGCAAGGATGGTCGGCAGGGTGAGGCAGTGGGAGGTGTGCGAGGTGAGGGAGGTGTGGGGGCGTGGGCTGCGGGATCCTGCTGCCCGCTCCTCAAGCTCCAGCTCCGGTTTTTCCCTCCGCCATCCTTTCCCCCTCCCCGCCTCTCCTTTAACTCCCCCTCCCGGGTTTGGGACTGGTTTCCTCCCTTAGCCCGCTGCCCTCAATCCCGGCGGGGCTGGGGCTCCGTCTCGGTGCCCCCTTCTTCTCTCCCTCGTCCGGCGCCCCATGCCATTCCTGTCGAGTCCCCAGCTCCCCCAGTCCCCGACTTACGCCCGTTCACCAACACCGTGGTGCTGGAGCCTGGGCCGGGTCGTAGGGCGCCTGCAGACCGCCCCTGGAAGGGCTCTTGCAGGCTGAGCGCTCCGGAGTGGGACACCGGCAGAGCAAGAAGCGGGTCCTCGTAGGAGCGGGGCGGGTGGGGCGTCAGCCACCCGGGAGGTCGGGCAGAATAGCCGGGGCAGCTAAGGCAGTCACCCCAGGGGGTGAGCGACTTTGGAGGAGTTGGTGCCCCGCCCCCCAGGCCTTGGCGGGGTCATGGGGGCCCCCCATTCTAGGCCGGGGGGAGTGCGAGTCGAGGCCCTGCTGCTGCTCGGTTTTTGGGGGCTGGTGTCTGGGCTCAGCCTGGAGCCTGTCTACTGGAATTCGGCGAATAAGAGGTGAGTGGTTCGGGCTGGGGAGACCCCACTTCCTCCGGGCAGGTAGGACGGAAAGCTTTGGGGACTTTGGGGGTTGCGTTCTCTGAGCTGGGAAGAGGCTTGAAGGAGGGTGCTGGTGTTCTGCTGGGAGCTGATGGGTAACTAGATGGAGGTGATCTTGGGAGCCAGACTCCTGAGTTGCACACAGAGCTGGATGTGGGTGGTGATATTCAGGTGTTGAGAGTTTGAAGGACCCCAAAGGGCAAGGATATGAAAGTTCATGGGAAGCGGGGAGGGCAGTGGAGTGGTTATGTGGGTTTGTGGGAGACTTGCTTGGTGTCGGGGGCTGGGCTTGAAGGGAGCCTGGTTAATGTCAGCTCTCAGGAGAGCAGCTGAGTAGGTGCTGCTGAAGCGTTGAGGGGAAGGGCAGGGTGCCTCTCTCCCTAGAAGGGACTCAGTGTTGGAGATGGGAGGGAAGGGGGCTCAGTTTAGGGGCTCTAGAGACAACTCCCCCAAGGCATCTTGACTCATCACACAGTGGGTCTCTCAACTCTTGCCCACAGCCAGAGGGTCAATCAGCTCTTGGTGGAACAATTCTCAACCAAAAGATATTCCTGTGTTTCTGGCTTGGGGACTTCTTTCTGGAAGAAGCCTGGAACCCCCTACAGCCTCTGCTTTTGCCCTCTTGCATCTGGAGTCCTGAGGTCTCCATTGCTTCCTCCCCCATCTTTGCTGCAAACTCTTCCATCAGACCAGACCTTCTGTTCAGCGGCATGCTTGCTTTGCTCTGAAAAAAGGCCAGGGGTCAAATGAAACTTCAAGCCACACAGAGTAGGACAGGACCCATGGAAGGTCATCTGGGTCCTTTGCCTCCATGAGATCCCGCTCCCCATTAGCAAATGAGTTCTGTGTTTTGAAAAATTCCTACTTCCCTGAGGCAGCTATGTGAAGCCATGGGAAGAGGGTGGGCTTTGGAGCTCATCAAATCCTAAAGTCTTAATCCTAGCTCAGCTTCTTTCAACTGTGTGGCTTTGGGCACATTACTTAACCTTTCTGAGTTTGTAGCCTCAATCCTTACAGCTTTTATGAGGATTAGAGGTAAGGTATTGGAACATATTATATGCTCATTAGAGGAGAACTAGGATTATTGCCCTTCCTCTCTGTACTTAACAGCCTCCGTCACATTTCCCTCTTCTAGCCTCCCTCCCATATACATCTCTTTGGGTATAACCTCAACTGTCTTTTCTCTATTCATTCTCTATTCATTCTCCTACCTGTCAACTCCCAGCTGCAGTTTGAGTATCAAGTGTAGCTTGAGGACATTAGGCTTATTCTGACAGAGTTAAGAAAAGGGGATTAAGGTGTTCTAGGGGCTCTTTGGAATGTTGGATGGGAAGGAATGAGTCATTTGGGAATCTGGGAAGATACTGAGCAACAGTCCCCTGGGACCCAGTTCTGAGCCCCTGTCTGCTGTTAAAGCACAGGGAGGGGCTGCAGTCATTGGCAATAGTGGCTTTGCTGGGTCAGTGGATGCCTGGGCTGAGGGAGATGGGCCATGGGCTTGTATTGGCTGTAGTTAGAAGAGTCAGCTCCTTCAATTTCAAAGCAATAGGGGCACTTTCCCTAGTAAGTCTGAGACCTGGGAGAGAAGGGGTACTGAGCAGGAAAATGTTTGGGGCACTTGGCCTCCAGACCCTGGTTCCGATTAGCCCCATTTAGGGCCATTGCCAGACCAGGCATTTGCCTCCTGTCATGTCGCCTTGCTAACTTGGGACACTGATCAGGATCACTCCTGACCCCGACATCTCTGCCTTGAAATCCCTGAAATTCGGTGGTGGCCTGGGGGAGGAGAGGCTCTGCCCCCATGGTTGACTGCCATGGAATAGTGAAATCACCTGGGAGGGGTGGGCTGTGTGGTTCCAGAGAGGCCAGCTCCTTGGTAACTGGCATCCTGTTGCCACGGCAACAGGGCTGGTGATGGAGCAAGAGATGGCAGTGTGCATGTGGTGAGGGCGGGCTGAAGAGTGCATTTGGGCACACCAAGGGGCAGGAGACCTCTGAGCCTGGCTTCCTGCTGATTCCGACATGAGCTTACAGAGTCTTTAGTGCCTGCTCTGTCAGAACAGACTTTCTGCTCAGACAAAGGCTAGGCTGTCCTGCAGGGATGTGGGGTGAGGGAGGAGAAGCTCTGGGGGCCAGACCTCTGACACCTCTCCCTCTTGTCCACTTTGCCCTCCTCTGTATAGGTTCCAGGCAGAGGGTGGTTACGTGCTCTACCCTCAGATTGGGGACCGGCTAGACCTGCTCTGTCCCCGGGCCCGGCCTCCTGGCCCCCACTCCTCTCCTAATTATGAGTTCTACAAGCTGTATCTGGTAGGGGGTGCCCAAGGTCGACGCTGTGAGGCACCCCCTGCCCCAAACCTCCTTCTCACTTGTGACCGGCCAGACTTGGATCTCCGCTTCACCATCAAGTTCCAGGAGTATAGCCCTAACCTCTGGGGCCACGAGTTCCGCTCACACCACGATTACTACATAATTGGTACTGCTGGGCAGAGGGCAAGGTTGAGTGGGGTGACGTTCCTGGGATCAAGAGCAGATGAGGGAAGGAACTTCTAGAGCCAAGAGAGAGATCCCTTATACCCTTGGGTGGTGTTTGGGCCAGGACATGGAGACAGAACTGAAACTACACTCTGGAGTGCTAACTTTTCCCTCTCTGTGGCTCTTTTCTCCCAGCCACATCAGATGGGACCCGAGAAGGCCTGGAGAGTTTGCAGGGAGGTGTGTGCCTTACTAGAGGCATGAAGGTGCTTCTCCGAGTGGGACAAAGTGAGTGGGGCTAGGGCATACCTCCTAGGATCTGAGGGAGGTTGGGGCAGTACCATCATGGTCAGGAGGCTGCAGTCTCAGTCCCTCTCTTTTGGGTCTTCCCCATCTCCAGGTCCCCGAGGAGGGGCTGCTCCACGAAAACCTGTGTCTGAAATGCCCATGGAAAGAGACCGAGGGGCAGCCCACAGCCTAGAGCCTGGGAACGAGAATGTGCCAGGTAGGAACTAGGGGTCCGGCCTCCTGCCTTCCCCAGCCTCTTCTGCTTTTGGACCCCAGCTTCCCTGCCTTTACCCTCTCTCTCCCTCTTAAGTCTTTTTTTTTGGGGGGGGTAGGGATGATATAGGAAAGAAGAGAAGAAAGGATGGGAGGGTGGGAGGAGAATGGAAGCCAAATGAGGAAAAGACTCAATTAGAACTAATTAGCCAAGTCAGCGCTTCAATCAGTGCTGTCAGAGAAGTGGGGAGGACTCCTTGGCATGGAGCTAAAGGGCTGGACACACCTGGATTCTGATCTGGGCTTGTGGGGGGAGGTGGGATCCCCAAGAGGCCTGGGCACTGCTGGGGAAGCCCATGGGGACCCCCAAGGCTGGGTGTCCAGATACCCAGGTGGCTCCTTCAGCCCCTCCCCCTCTTTCCTCCTTCATCCTTTCCCTGCCAGGTGACCCCACCAGCAATGCAACCTCCCGGGGTGCTGAAGGCCCCCTGCCCCCTCCCAGCATGCCCGCAGTGGCTGGGGCAGCGGGGGGGCTGGCGCTGCTCTTGCTGGGCGTGGCAGGGGCTGGGGGTGCCATGTGTTGGCGGAGACGGCGGGCCAAGCCTTCGGAGAGTCGCCACCCTGGTCCTGGCTCCTTTGGGAGGGGTGGGTCTCTGGGCCTTGGGAGTGGAGGTGGGATGGGACCTAGGGAGGCTGAGCCAGGAGAACTAGGGATAGCGCTGAGGGGCGGTGGGGCTGCAGAAACCCCCTTCTGTCCGCACTATGAGAAGGTGAGTGGTGACTATGGGCATCCTGTGTACATTGTGCAGGATGGGCCCCCCCAGAGCCCTCCAAACATCTACTACAAGGTATGAGGGCTCCTCCTAACTGGCTCTCCTGGATCTAACCCTTCTTGGGGTGCTCCTCCAGTATAATTCGTGGTTAGAGGGACACCTCTAGTATCTCCTTGGCCCCCTTTGCCCCTCCAGCTCCTTTTCTCCTCCTGGCTGTTGCCCTCTTCTCTACTTGTAGGATTCCTTAAGACTTCCACTGAATCATCTCCTGTCCTATGGTTGGCCATGTGTGCCCTCTCTGTCTCTGTGTTCCTGGGTCCTATTCCTTTGGGGAGGGAACGAGACTCAGCCTCTTCTTCTGACCATGACCCAGTAATCCTTGCTCCCCTTACCCACTGAGAGCCGGCGGGGGTAACAGTCTGTCTTTTGGTTGGCACCTCTTTCTTTCTGCCTCTCACCGTTTTCCTCTTCCTTCTCTTCTTCTCCTCCTCCTCCTTCCT